>NC_052159.1:159924748-160218876 GCF_902713615.1 Scyliorhinus canicula
TGGGGGAGAGGGGGAGGGAAGGGAGAGGAGGGGAGGGGAGGGAGAGGGAGAGGGGGTGGAGAGGAGGGTGGGGACGAGGGGAGGGGAGAGGGGAGGAGGGGGTGGGAGCGGGGGACGAGAGGGGGAGGGGAGAGGGCGGACGAGAGGGGGAGGGAGAGGGGAGGGAGCGGGGGGGGAGAGGGGGAGGGGGAGGAGGGAGAGAGAGGGGAGGGAGAGAGAGGGGGAGGGAGAGGGGGAGGGGGGAGAGGGAGAGGGGAGGGGGAGGGGGAGGGGGAGGGAGGGAGAGAGAGGGGGAGGGAGGGAGAGGGGAGGGGGAGGGAGGGAGGGGGGAGGGGGAGGGAGGGAGGGAGGGGAGGGGAGGGGAGGGAGGGTGGAGAGGGGGGAGGGAGGGAGGGAGAGGGGGAGGGAGAGGGGGACGAGAGGGGGAGGGAATGGGGGAGTGGAGGGGGGTGGACTTTGGGGAGATGGGGCGCTGTCACGACTACCTGATAGAAACATAGAAAATAGAAGCAGGAGGAGGCCATTCGGCCCTTTGAGCCTGCTCTGCCATTCCTGATGATCATGGCCAATACTCCAACTCAATAGCATTTCTCCCCCTCCCCCCCATATCCTTTGATCCCCTTCACCCCGAGTGTTATATCTAACTGCTTCTTCAAAACGCACACGGACATGCATCTGGCCTTCCCCCCAGCCCCCCCCCCCCCCCCCCCCCCCCCCCCCCCCCTCTCCCACCTCAAGTGCTGAACCTCCTTTGCCATGGCTCTTGAAGTTCTCGCCACTCTGAACGTCTACACCAGCCGCTTGTTACAGGGCAGCATAGAATCATAGAACCCCTACCATGCAGAAGGAGGCCATTCAGCCCATCGTGTCTGCACTGACCCTTTGAAACACCCTACCTGGGCCCACTCCCCTGCCATATTCCTGTAACCCCACTAACCTGTACATCTTTGTACACTACCCACCTCCACTCACCTGTCCACCCCACCCTCTCCCCATAACCTGCACCTCCCTGGACACCAAGGAGCAATTTATCATAGCCAATCCACCTAACCTGCACATCTTTGGACTTGTGGGAGGAAACCGGAGCATCCGGAGGAAACCCACTCACACACGGGGAGAACGTGCAGACTCCGCACAGACACCACTCGGGTCTTTGGCGCTGTGAGGCAGCAGTGCTAACCACTGTCATCATGCCAGTGTGAGGTAGCAGTGCTAACCACTGTGCCACCATGCCAGTGGGAGGCCCCAGTGCTAACCACTGTGTACCGTGCCGTACCAGTGATCTTTATGGCATCTCCCAGTCAGCCACACAGAGATGCATCAGGGAGGTTACAGATGTCCTTCCTGTGAGGGCCCACATGTATATCAACTTCGACTAGGACCAGGAGAGACAGGATGCCACGGCCATAGGCCTCACCCACGTAGCTGGCATGCCTCAGCACCCATGTGGCCCTGCAGTTTCCATGGTGATGCCATTCATGAATTCCAGTCCCTGAACATCCAGACTGTCTGTGACCACATGGTCTGAATGATACAGGTGTGTGCCCATTTCTCGGGAAGCTCCGTGGCAATTACGTCTTGGGGAAGGACGTGTTTGAAGGAGAGCAAGGCCTGGAGGTCCAGCTGCTCAGGGACATGGTGTACCCAAAACCAACGTGCTCAAGAAGCCAGTGCAGAGGGAGCCATCTGAGGTGGAGACTCGCTACAATGTGACTCGTGTGTCACTGCTCGTGCTGATACAGCAGCGATTGGACAACTGAAGATGCGGTTCCAGTGTCTGCTCCAGTCGGGGGTGTCCTCCAATACAGCCCTCGGAGAGTGTCCTACAATACAGCCCTCGGAGAGTATCCTCCAATACAGCCCTCGGAGAATATCCTACAATACAGCCCTCGGAGAATATCCTACAATACAGCCCTCGGAGAGTATCCTACAAAAGAGCCCTCGGAGAGTATCCTCCAATACAGCCCTCGGAGAGTATCCTACAAAAGAGCCCTCGGAGAGTATCCTCCAATACAGCCCTCTGAGAGTATCCTACAATACAGCCCTCGGAGAGTATCCTCCAATACAGCCCTCTGAGAGTATCCTACAATACAGCCCTCGGAGGGTGTCCTACAATACAGCCCTCGGAGAGTGTCCTACAATACAGCCCTCTGAGAGTATCCTACAATACAGCCCACGGAGAGTGTCCTACAATACAGCCCACGGAGGGTGTCCTACAATACAGCCCTCGGAGAGTGTCCTACAATACAGCCCTCGGAGGGTGTCCTACAATACAGCCCTCGGAGAGTATCCTACAATACAGCCCTCAGAGAGTGTCCTACAATACAGCCCTCGGAGAGTGTCCTACAATACAGCCCTCGGAGAGTGTCCTACAATACAGCCCTCGGAGAGTGTCCTACAATACAGCCCTCGGAGGGTGTCCTACAATACAGCCCTCGTAGGGTGTCCTACAATACAGCCCTCGGAGAGTGTCCTACAATACAGCCCTCGGAGAGTATCCTACAATACAGCCCTCGGAGAGTGTCCTACAATACAGCCCTCGGAGAGTGTCCTACAATACAGCCCTCGGAGAGTGTCCTACAATACAGCCCTCGGAGGGTGTCCTACAATACAGCCCTCGGAGAGTGTCCTACAATACAGCCCTCGGAGGGTGTCCTACAATACAGCCCTCGGAGAGTGTCCTACAATACAGCCCTCGGAGAGTGACCTACAATACAGCCCTCGGAGAGTATCCTACAATACAGCCCTCGGAGGGTGTCCTACAATACAGCCCTCGGAGAGTGTCCTACAATACAGCCCTCTGAGAGTATCCTACAATACAGCCCTCGTAGGGTGTGCCTCATTGATGTGTTTGGCTGTGCTCTCCACAACTTGGTGCTGCAGAGGGAGGACCACCTGGAGACCTCCTCCTCATTCTCCAGTCCACAACATGAAGAATCAGATATTAATGTACGGAGGCAATTCTGTGATCTAATTTTCATGTTTGTTTAATGGCCAGATGTCTGTTAAGTCATTGAAGCACTCCTCCAGTATCACCGGGCACAGAACCAATAAGTCGTATAACACTGTTGTGTCTTTGAAATGCTCGTTAAATAATGAAAAAATCACTCATTAATTCCTTTTGAACAAAATTGTCCTTCTTACAATGTGTGATGAACGTAAGAAATTATACATATCACATTTCATATTTGTGGCAGTAATATTATTAAAAACCCTGGTTTAAAATACATTCAGGCAGTATGTCTGCTAACACTGTAATTAAGGTGTTGTAAAAGGTGAGTTATTGATTTTAACCATTTACCTGTTTATAGAGAGATGGCTAATGGAACATTGAACTGTATTGGGTTGCTTAATTGGAATTAATGGCAGGTGTTGATAGAAAGTTCTATTTTTTCCTGTTTAACTGACTGTCAGGATCCTTCCTGTTAATTCCCTTATTTTCCCTTTGTTTACTTTTGTTGTTATCACTTTGATCCATGGTTGCTGAGTGGACATGTGTCTTTAAGTTGAGCAGGGGAAGTGAGGAAGTCAGAAGTTACAGAAGAGAACATTGTGCTCGCTCCTGAATAGCAGAACTCAGATTTTTTGGAACCCAACAGATTGGTAGGACTTGGTTCGATTGGTTGGCTGCTGGCCAATGAATTGGCCAAAAGCCATATTCTGCCCGGTAACAGGTGGGGATTGGATCTTGCCTTCGTGGGATGATTTTCAGTGAGCCGGAAAAGGAGAGTCTGAGTCCTGGACGCTCAGAGGACAGAAGCTGCTCTCTCCCCTTCATGCTTTCTCCAGGAAAGCTGCATAGCTGCGCACAGAATCTGCACGAATCTCCGGGGAAAACCTCGAGCTGGGGAAAGTCTAGATTGAAGAAAGGTGCGAGAGACAACCTTCTGAAACAGGGACTCTTGTTTTTTTACTTTCATTATTATTTTTACACCCCTGTTTCTCCTGCTGCACTGTTGCTTCACAGCTCCAGGGTCCCAGGTTCGATTTGCGGCTTGGGTCACTGTCTGTGCGGAGTCTGCACGTTCTCCCCGTGTGTGCGTGGGTTTCCTCCCACAGTCCAAAGATGTGCAGGTTAGGTGGATTGGCCATGATAAATTGCCCTTAGTGACCAAAAGGTTAGGTGGCGTTACTGGGTTACGGGGATAGGGTGCAGGTGTGGGCTTAAGTGGGGTGCTCTTTCCAAGGGCCGGTGCAGACTTGATGGGCTGAATGGCCTCCTTTTGCACTGTATATTCAATGTTCTATTCTATAATTTTCTGTGTTTGTCTTGTGTGTGCGTGTGGGGGGGTGTGTGTGGGGGGGGGTGTGTGTGTGGGTGTGTGTGTGTGGGTGTGTGTGTGGGGGGTGTGGGTGTGTGGGTGTGGGTGTGTGGGTGTGGGTGTGTGTGTGTGTGTGGAGGGTGGAGGGTGTGTGTGTGTGTGTGGGTGTGTGTGTGTGTGTGGAGGGTGGGTGTGTGTGTGTGTGTGTGGGTGTGTGTGTGTGGAGGGTGGGGTGAGTTTAAGTGGAGGTGGTTTTAGGAATTAGATACTGTTAACATGTTGTATTTGCTGCATATTTACTTACAGTTATTATCATTAATAAAATTAATTGTGTTTAAATTTACAAACTTGGTGAATGTAGTTATTGGGCAGCCAAGGGCCAAGGAGTTTGGGTGTTTTTCTAAGAATTATTTATTAATTTCAGTTGTGTTGCAACCCCGGGTCAAGTGGGGCTGCAATTGACCCTGAACTTTCTCAGGGGTCATAACAGATCATAGTAATTAATGGAGGATCCAGGTCTGACTGTAGTTTTGCAGTCTGTTACAGGGTTTTATGTTGAAAAGCAGTTTTGCCAAATGTTGCCAGGTAGAGCTGATGTGTCCTGGAGATGCTCTTGACAGGAACTCCTTCCAATAGTCTCTATGCTCTTAAGCGAGTAATCTGTCTTCTTAACTATATTTATGTGACATTTAAACTGTGTTGCTTGATTGGAGTTAGTGGCAGGTGTAGATATTAATTTCAAGCTTTTCCATTTATTTAAGAATTGTTTAACAGTTAATTGTAAAGCTATTTGTTTGATGTAAATGTGGTTAATTCTGTGTTTAAATTAAAGTCTGATTTAACATATTGGTATTTAATTTATACTATTTAAAAAGGGGGGGTGAGAGAAAGCAGGGAATTATAGACCAGTCAGCCTGACGTCGGGAAACAGTCTAGAATCCATGATCAAAAATGTTATAGCTGAGCACTTAGAAAACAGGGTCGGACAGAGCCAGCATGGATTTATGAAGAGAAATCATGCTTGACAAATCTACCTGAATTCTTTGAGGATGTAACTAGTAGAGTTGACGAGAGGGAGCAAGTGATGTGGTTTATTTGGACTTTCAGAAGGCTTTCGACAACGTCTCACATAAGAGGTTAGTGTGTAAAACTAAAGCACATAGGATTAGGGATAGTGTATTGAGATGGATAGAAAACTTGTTGGCAGACAGGAAACAAAGAGTAGGAATTAATGGGTCTTTTTCAAACAGGCAGGCAGTGACTAGTGAGGTACCACAGTGATCGGTGCTGGGACCCCAGCTATTCACAATATACAGGGATGTGTTGCTGTAATTATACAGGGCATTGGTGAGACCACACCTGGAGTATTGTGTGCAGTTTTGGTCTCCTTATCTGAGGAAGGATGTTGTTGCTCTGGAGGGAGAGCAGCGAAGGTTTACCAGCTGATTCCTGGGATGGCAGGATGGACATATGAGGAGAGATTTAAGTTTATTAGAACTGTATTCGCTGGAGTTCAGAAGAATGAGGACGGATCGCATAGGAACCTATAAATTTCTAACAGGGCTGGGACAGGGTAGATGCAGGAAGGATGTTCCCGATGGTGGGTGTGTCCAGTACCAGGAGGCACAGTCTGAGGATACGGGGCAGCCATTTAGGACAGAGATGAGGAGCAATTTCTTCACCCAGAGAATGGTGAGCAGTTAGCACTTGGGGCAAAGGGGAAAGCGCGATCAGGCTATTGAGTTGGATGATCAGCCATGATCATAATGAGCTGGCTAGAAGGGCCAAATGGCCTCATCCTGCTCCTATGTTTGTATGTCAGAGTCATCACTCCAAGGGTGATATATCCTTTCCTCGCAGTTTTACAACTTTAAAAAAAATTGATTGAGGTTCTCATTGGGTATCCGAACAAATGTTGGAGTCTGGTTTGGTACCCTAACATCATCTCATCAAATGTAGCCAGATTAAGTCCATTGGAAACTTTTAATTCACTTAACATTTCCTGATCTTGTCCAAATAAACAAACATGCATTGAAAAACCACTTCAAAGAATTATCAATTTAAACTATTGCCAAGCTTTTATTTCATTAAAAAAATTTTTTATTTTATTACAAACATATATCAAAGCAGTTTCCAGCAAATAAACACTCATGGAAACATACTTCGCAACAAAAAACTGTACAGTCTGTACAGATTTTACCCCTTTTTCACCTCCCCCCTCCCCTCCTACTCCCTTCCCCCCCCACCCCCCTACGCCGAAAAACTCCTCAAACACGGTCACAAACATCCCCCGCCTTTTCTTAAACCCCCCTGCTGAGCCTCTTAATTCATACTTTATCTTCTCCAACTGCAGGAAGTGGCCAAGCTTTTATTTCAGATTGTGGGTGTGAATCCTTTCTGGGTTCCATCCTTTACTGTAAACTGGGAAACCACAAAGTTGGGCTTCCTCTCCTATAAAAACCTGACAAGAGAATTGTACTCATGTTGTTGGTTAGACATTTGAATTTATGGCATCATTTCCTTTTGTGGACATTAGTTGATTTTAAGAAACTTAGAATGCAATTATCAGCTTTTTAATCTTCGTCATGAAGAGAGAGGGAGATTCTCCGTTCCCTGGCGCCGATTTCGTAATTGGCGACCAGGTGGAGAATCCCTTTTGACACCGAAATCCGGGGAGGCACCTGTTTGACACAGGTCTTGCATGCTCCGGCCTCTCCGAAACAGCGCCATCGTGCCACGCGCCGCACACCGCCCTCTCCGAAACAGCGCCATCGTGCCACGCGCCGCACACTGTTGAGACGGTCTCAGTGCATTGCCTGAAGGTCTCCCCCTGATGCTACGCCCCCGATGGGCCAAGTTGCTGACCGCGTGGTTGACGTGTGGTCTCAGCGGTCGGGAGCCCTGCCTGGCGACTGCGGACTGTGTCCAGTACCATCATCAGCCGGGAGCCGGGAGCCGGGCTGCTCATTGTGGGGACTGGTGGGGGGTGGCCGGGAGGGTGGCCAGGGGGGCACTATTTGGCAGGTCGGGTCCATGCATGGCCGGCACCATGCTTTACGGCGCGACCACTGCAGGTCGCCACCGTGCATATGCGCGACCACTGACCCGGCTATTCTCTGGCCGTTTATATCACGGGAGCTGGGGGTGGGGGAGTTTATGCGGCACAGCTGCTAACCCCTCACCGGTTGCAGAATCGGTGAGGGAGTGTGGATGAGTTTTTTCACGTAAAACACCACAATAGTGGTTAGCATCAATGCTTCACAGCTCCAGGGTTCGATTCCCGGCTTGGGTCACTGTCTGTGCGGAGTCTGCACGTCCTCCCCGTGTCTGCGTGGGTTTCCTCCGGGTGCTCCGGTTTCCTCCCACAGTCCAAAGATGTGCGGGTTAGGTGGATTGGCCGTGATAAATTGCCCGTAGTGTCCTAAAAAGTAAGGTTAAGGGGGGGGGGGGGTTGTTGGGTTACGGGTATAGGGTGGATACGTGGGTTTGAGTAGGGTGATCATGGCTCGGCACAACATCGAGGGCCGAAGGGCCTGTTCTGTGCTGTACTATTCTAAATCTAAACCAAATCCTCCCCACTTAGCCTCAGAAACGGAGAATCCAGCCCATAGTCACGCAGAGAGCGAAAGACTGTCCTTAGGGGTGTTATTCTGCTCAATTCAATTCCCACTGAGACCATAAATCATTATCTGGTCAGTTCCCATCACTGTCGCACTCTGAAACAGACACTTACTGGTAGAGTAAATTCATGTTGTACTCAGTAAGCTGAACCATCAATGATGGCAAGATCAGAAGTCAGATAGATTATGGCCAGTCAGTGTCCACTGTAAACAGTCTTTGTGAGGAGATGATTGTCACAAACCTTTCACTTTCACACAGAGTCTGACACAGAAAGTACAAGAATCTACCAGGACTCTGCAAACAGATCCCAAGTGTGAAATGAGTGTTGGCACCGCTACATTATCGAGCCATTAGTACTCAGAGGCTTCCTGTCTTGTGGACAGTCAGAAGATTGAGGCAAAGTTATCACTTGCACACATCCCCCTGTCCTGGTGTGGAAGAGGCCATTTAAATGTGTACACCAGTCCAATTGTGTTGGCGAGAGAGTTTTCCCCAGAATTTTGTCGATAACATGTCAACTGCTAAATTGCAATCTCGACGTCCCGCAACAACCAACTCTGAGCAAGAAATCTCAGAGTAAAAGTGCCGGATATTTCTGGGAGAAAGTGTTTCTGCCGATTGTGCCAAAATGAAGCCAGAATTCAAAGAGTTAAATTGACGAGGGCAGACTGCAGGAATCCCTTGCGTTTAGAAGATTGAGATAATCTCATTGACAGATTTGAAATGACAATTAGAATTTGATGGAGTCGAGAGAGAGAAGCTGTTGTCTCTGGTGTGGGAAGATTCCAGGATAAAGAGGCAGAAAGTTAGAAGTCGGCCGTCGGGATTGATGTCAGGAAGCATTTTGCACAAAGTGAAGAAATCTGGGAGTCTGAAAAGTTTGGTTTAGAGGTTCTGGGCCAATGGGAACTTTCCTGAGTGAAAGCCATAGATTTGTTTTGGGTGCCAAGGGACGTGAGGAAAAGCCAGGAAATTGGGATTCAAGCCGTAGGTAGGCTCTGATCTAAATGGATTGCTGAATGTTCTCCGCCTGCTCCAATGTTTCTTTGCCAGCGTCATTTTTCCTTCTGCCCTTTTTAATCAACCTAAGGTAAGGAGGAGATGGAATTAATCTCAGGGTTGTGTGACCTGCAGGTTTGTACCTTTGGCTGTTCATTAGCAGCAGAAAATGAGGGAAACGTTGAATAGGTCTGGACGGGTGTTATACAATTACCAGTTTAATAAGTTTATTCCAATGCTGTACAGGGAAGGCCATCAGCTTGAATATTTGCTCTAAGACTGTGTATTTCTAAACATCCTGTTAAGAGACTGTGTCAAGGGTCGGGAAAGTTAATTATACCAAAACTACATAGAAATTGCTAAATGATAAAAGTAACATCTCGCTAGATTCAGGCGGAAATTACAGCTTTAATACTGCTGCAGAATTACTATTTTTAATACAATTATGTCAGAGCTTGAAGAAAATTTAAATACCCTCACTTGGGTCCTCGAGGGGCAATAAATCGCCTGTTCACAAAAGAACCAAATTGAAAGGCTCTGCATTTGATTCTGAAGCTTGAAAATATTATTTTGTCTGATATGAAAACACATTATGGGTATTTAGGCAAAATATGTTGTGAAATGAGATATCTGACAGCTGGTGTGAAGATTACCAGTGCTGTGCTCTCCCCCTGCCCGCACCATTGTCAGATGGTGCCAGTCCTTTTGTAGACAAACTACCCGAGAGAACAGTGCTGAATACTCAATCCCATGGCTGAAGATTAATCAACATGACTCCATTACCCAGGGATAGCTGCAATTCTGCCTGACAATATGCATACTGCTGCTCTCCCCCACATTTAATTTCCTAACAGATCTGATGTTTATCTTGCTGTTGATACACACCATTCCCAATAGACAAAGGGAAGCTCTTGTCAATGTTGCCTGCTAGAGGGAAGAGAAGTGACACTAAATAAGTGTTTGGATGCACAAATCTTGGCTAGAATTGCAAGCCAAAGGAACACTTTTGATTCGGAGGAAAGCGCTAACTGTTCCCGAGACATTTCAGCTGAGCACCTTCCAATTGTGATTGTATAAGATGTTCTTTAAATCCAGCATACAAAGATCCTCAGGGGAATACAGGCTGGAATTTTGCTGGTGGAATTTTCAACCCTCTCTCCCGTTGAGCACAGCTCCCTGCTGGACTGCTGAATTATCATTAAATATTGGTGAAAGCAGTGGTTGAAGAATCCATGAAATAATCAATAAGGTGGGACATTTGGGCATTACAGAAAATTTGCTGCCGTTTTCTCTGAAGAATTTGCGTCTCAAGTTCATTTTAAAGCAACGTAAAGTTCACAGAATGAAAAAAACCTCCTATTGTTTAAATTTAATCGGTCTCCAATACCTGGGTTGACCTCAGGGCTCAATGTTCCCACCTCCTCCAGTCATCAAAAGCACATCACGTGGAATCGTTAAAGCAAATTACTGCAGAGGCTTTGACAAAGAGTCATCCAGACTTGAAACGTTTGCTCCCTTCTCTCTACACAGATGCTGTCAGACCTGCTGAGATTGTCGAGTGTCTTTTGTTTTTGTGACGTGGAATCACGTACTGTCAAAGGTGTTTATGAATTTCAGCTGCTACTTTAGAACCTCTTAAGCGTGGACAATGGTTTGTGGAAGGAGCGTGGGACTGAGGAGAACGCAGTGGTGTCTAATTCAGAAACATTTCTCCTCCAGACTCCCTTCTGCAGTGAATCGAACATGGATTCTGTTCAAGAGCAAATTCTAAAAGTGCCAACCCAGCCTGACTGTGATGTTTCCAAGCAACACCGAGGCACAGCTGTGTTAGAAGTTAGGTGTCACCTTGCTGTTGCCATGCTTTGAATGGAAGATACTGTATATTTTTGATATAAAATGCTGCAGATGTTAGAAACCTGAAATAAAAACAACAAATGCAACAAATATTCAGCAGGACAGGCAGCACCTGTGGACAGAAACAGTTAACATTTCAGATCGATGACCTTTTCATTGGGATGTTTAAGGCTGGGATGGACAGACTTGTGATCTCTCAGGAAATCAAGAGATGGGGAGAAGGTGGGAAAGAGGAGTTGAAGCTGAAGTTTGGTCAGGATGATATTGAGTGAACTTGAGGGACCCTGTGGTTACCTCCTGCTCCTATTTCTTAATTTCTTAGAGATTCTCCCAGTAACTGGTGCTGTGGTCTAACTAGGGCATTGTCCAGCTGAAGCATGAAGTGTGGCTCAAACACGAGTGGGAGAAGTGGGACTGGAATCAGTACTGGGGAAAGTGGGGGCTGGACCATTGGGATAGTTGGACCTGAACCATTGTTGTGGCAAACCATATAACTATGGAAATAGAGACGACTTTAAACTAAACAAGGCAGGTGAGGAATGGGGCTTGGGTAGAGGTAGGAAATCAAGAGGCAGACACACGGTATTAGAGCAAAATAATAACATGGGAAATGAAGGTCAGAGAATGGTAGGAAAGGACAGAGAGAAAAGAACATAGCAACAGTCTAGACTAGACGTTACAAAAATAACAAAAAGACAAAATGAAAGGCTTCGTATCTGAATATGCCCAGCAATTATAACACACCAAATGAATTGATAGCGCACAAAGAAGTACATTGAAGTGATCTGATAGCCATTAGAGACCTGGCTGCAGGAGGACAATGATTGGGTCCTGAATATTGAGGGGTATGTGGCATTCAGGAAGATTAGGAATCTTGGCAAAGTGGAGGGTAACACTGTTAATCAAGGATGGCATCTGTACAATAGTTAGACATGACCTTGTTTCAGGAGATCAGATTGTAGATTTGGTTTGGGTGGAGATGAAAAATGGTAGTGGAAAGAAATCACTGTTGGCAATTGTCTACAGCCCCCCCTAATAATCACAATGTAGGACAAAGTATACAAGAAGAAATATTGGGGGCTTGTGATAAAGAGACAGCAATAATCAGGAGTTGCTTTCAACTACATAAAAACTAGAAGAATCAGATTGGCAGAAGTAACCTGGATAAGGAATTCATAGAGCAGCATTTTCTGGAACCGACCATAGAGGAGATCATATTAGACTTGGCAGTGTGAAGTGTGACAGGATTAGTTAATGGCCTTAAAGTAAAGCCACCTCTGGATAACAGCAAGCAAAATATGATTAAATGTTACAGGGCAGCACGGTGGCATAGTGGTTAGCACTGCTGCCTCACAACACAGGACCTGGGTTTGATCCTGGCCCCAGGGCACTGTCCGTATGGAGTTTGCACATTCTCCCTGTGTCTGTGTGGGTCTCACCCCCACAACCCAAAAAGATGCGCAGGGGAGGTGAATTGGCCACGCGAAATTGACTCTTAATTGAAAAAATATAATTGGGTACTTGATTGAATGATACATCCAGTTTGAAAGGGAGAAGACTGGGTCTTATTATTTTAAACTTAAACAAGGCCAACCATGAACTCAGTTACGAGGCTAGGGATAGATCGCTAGGGAAGCAATGGCAGACATTTACGGCGATATTTCAGAAAGTTCAGAAAAGTACATTCCTACTGACGAGAAAAATTCTAAAGGGAGGACCACCAGCCAGTTATACAGGACCTTGGTGAGGCCACACCCGAGTATTGTGGCAGTTTTGGTCTCCTAGTTTGAGGACGCACGGCAGCATTGTGGATAGCACAATTGCTTCACAGCTCCAGGGTCCTAGGTTTGATTCCGGCTTGGGTCACTGTCTGTGCGAAGTCTGCACGTCCTCCCCGTGTGTGAGTGGGTTTCCTCCGGGTGCTCCGGTTTCCTCCCACAGTCCAAAGATGTGCAGGTTAGGTGGATTGGCCGTGATAAATTGCCCTTAGTGTCCAAAATTGCCCTTAGTGTTGGGTGGGGTTACTGGGTTATGGGGATACGGTGGAGTTGTTGACCTTGGGTAGGGTGCTCTTTCCAAGAGCTGGTGCAGACTCGATGGGCCGAATGGCCTCCTGCTGCACTGTAAATTCTATGATCTATGAAGGATATTCTTGCTATTGAGGGTGTCCAGCGAAGGTTCCCAGACTAATTCCCGGGATGCAGGACTGACATACGAAGAAAGACTGGATCGACTGGGCTTGTACTGACTGGAGTTTAGAAGAATGAGAGGGGATCTCATAGAAACATATAAAATCCTGATGGACTGGACAGGCTGGATGTGGGAAGAATGTTCCCGATGTTCAGAACTAGGGGTCACAGCCTAACAATAAAGGGTCAGCCATTCAGGACTGAGATGAGGAAGAACTTTTTCTCTCAGAGAGTTGTGAACTTGTGGAATTCTCTCCCACAGAAAGCTGTTGGGGCCGGTTTGTTGGATATATTCAAGATAGAGCTGGAGGTGGCCCTTGTGGCTAAAGGGGTATGGAGAGAAAGCGGGAGAGGGATACTGAATTTGCATCATCAGCCATGATCATATAGAATGGTGATGCTGGCTCGAAGGGCTGAAGGGCCTTCGCCTGCTCCTATTTTCTATGTTTCTGTCCATCGTTAACTAAAGGCGCTAGAGAAAGTATCAGACTTTAGGAAAAAGCATATAACTGCACAAAGATGAGCAGGTGATTGGTCAGAATATAAAGAATCTGTCAGAACAGAGAATGTCTAAAAGATTAAACAGCAGAAAATTAGAGCGTGAGAAGAAGCTAGCTACGAATGTAAAAACGGACAAAGAGTTTCTGCAGATATTAAACAACAAAAAAAGATAAAGTGAGTGTTGTTCATCTAGACTGAAAATGTGGAGTTAATAATTGATAAACAGGAAATGGCAGATGAAATGAACAAATATTTTGCTTCTGGCTTCACTATATCGGAGGATAGAAGAATCATTCCAGAACTGGCTGTAAATTGTGAGATGGACAGGAGGGAGGAATTTGAGGGAATTACAATCACTAGGGAAGCAGTACTGAACAAACTGATGGACTGTGGCTGACAAGCCTCCAGGTCCTGATGGACGTCATTCTAGGGTCTGAAAAGAGACGGCTAATGAGATAGATGTGTTGGTGTTAATTTTCCAAAATTTCCTCGACTCTGGAAAGGTTAATTCAGGCTGAAAAGTAGCAAATATTGCCCCTCTGTTCAAGAAGGAAGGGAAGCAGAAAACAGGAGATTATATCCCAGTTAGTTTGACGTCTGTCATGGGGCAATCACTGAAATGAAAATCGCTTATTGTCACAAGTAGGCTTCAATGAAGTTACTGTGAAAAGCCCCTAGTTGCCACATTCCGGCGCCTGTTCGGGGAGGCTGGTATGGGAATTGAACCCGCACTGCTGGCCTGCCTTGGTCTGCTTTAAAAGCCAGTTTGGCAGTTTGTACTGAAGCTTCCAAAACTATGAAGTTTTGCACCATTACTTGAATATCGTGCTTGATGCCTGGCCAATAGACTGTTTCCTTGGCTTTTGCTGGAACGTTTCTATTTCCAAGTTTTTTAAAATAAATTTAGATTACCCAATTATTTTTTCCAATTAAGGGGCAATTTAGCGTGGCCAATCCACCTACTCTGCACATTTTTGGGTTGTGGGGGCGAAACCCACGCAGACACAGGGAGAATGTGCAAACTCCACACAGACAGTGACCCAGAGCCAGGATCGAACCTGGGACCTCAGCGCTGTGAGGCGGTTATGCTAACCACTTGGCCACCTTGCTGCCCTCCAAGTGCCCTTCATGAAGTTTTTGAAGAATCATTGACCTTAATGATTGTGCAACTTGACGAGGATCATTGACCTCCCGAAGAGTGTGTTAAATATGAACATTTTTGTGCTTTATCTAGCTTCAATTGCCAGAAGCCTTGTGATGCGTCCAATTTGCTGAAACAGGTTGCTGCTGCCATTTCACATGTTATCTCCTCCCTTTTTGGTAGAGAGTATTGTTCCCTTTTAATATTGAGATACAAATCCTTTGGGTTCATGCAGATTCTTAAGTCACCATTGTGCTTCTTTACACAGACCATGGAATTAACCCAGTCGGTAGGGGCTTCAATACATTTAATGACACCCAAGGCAGACATTCTCTTTAACTCTGTCGTTAGTTTATTCCTCAATGGCGCTGGCTCACATCTCGGCGCATAATTCACAGGCTTCACATCTTCCCTCAATTGACTCTTGTACATGTACAGTAACATATCGAAACCTTGGAAAATTTCAGGGGAATCGTTCAGTGTGGAGTTTCCTGAGGAATGAGGGCCTGTTGCAGCATTGTCTGCACTGCAGACTCATCGGACTAGGGGTAGCTCCTCACACACCTCAACTCCAATTAAAGACGTACGGTCCGCCACGGAAAATTTCAACGTGTACGTTTTGTTTCTGACATCAACATCAAGCTCCCATGCTCCTAATGACGGGATTTTGTATTCTGGTAACTATTTTTGGTTGAATTCACAGCTTTTTTACATCAGCCAGGTTGATGAAGTTGGCCCTCGCACCAGTGTTAAGCTTGACTGTTATCACTGTGCCATTTATCTTTAATGGCACCATCCATTTATCGTTATAATTATCTGCCTTCAATTTGCTATTGTTGCAGATTGGTACAAATACATTTCTGTTTGATATAACTTCAGTCTCCTTGTTCTCGAGACACATCTCATCCTTATATAACATTGGGTTGCAAGTGATTTCTGCCATTACAGATGGTGCACATCCTTCCATTATTAGGGCATTGCCATGGCAAATGCCGTTGCCACATTGTGAACGCAAAATGGAGGATCAGTTGGCCGCCCACACTGGGAGCACCTTCCTTATTCAGCTGCATTACCACACTAATGGCGCCTGCTGCCACTTCTGCCTTCGCGTCAAAATGCTGGTGATTCAGCGTGCTGAGCTGCTTTGCTGCAAGCTCACCAGCATGACAGATTTGAATCGCACTTTCAAGTTTCAGATCTGTTTCCCGCAGTAGCCGCTCGCACACTTTATTATTGGAGATTCCGAAAACTATCTGTTCTCGTATCATTGATGACAGGAGTGTGCTGAAGTTACACGACTGCGCTTTCAATCACAAGTCAGTGAGGAAGCTATTGAATGTCTCTCCCGCGTTCTGGGTGCGTGTACGGAATATATAGCGCTCAAAGGTTTCATTTTTCCTTTGGAAACAATATCGATCGAATCGTTTATGCACTTAGTAGAAGCTTTTGCTGTCAGCCTCATTTTCAAATGCAAAAATATTGAAGATCTTGATAGACGGGCAGCATGGTCGGCGCAGGCTTGGAGGGCTGAAGGGGGTCCTGTTACAGTGAGCAGCAACGTGAGGCACTTCTCATCGGGCTGTACCTACAGACCAAGGGCTACAACATAGAGTTTAAACTGTTTATTAAACACCCTCCAATTCTCATCTACATTACAGGTAATCCAAAGCTATTGCGGTGCCATGATACCTTCCATTCCAGGCCTGATACCTTCCATTCCAGGCCTGATACCTTCCATTCCAGGCCTGATACCTTCCATTCCAGGCCTGATACCTACCATTCCAGGCCCGATACCTTCCATTCCAGGCCTGATACCTTCCATTCCAGGCCTGATACCTACCATTCCAGGCCTGATACCTACCATTCCAGGCCTGATACCTTCCATTCCAGGCCCTATACTTTCCATTCCAGGCCCTATACCTTCCATTCCAGGCCTGATACCTTCCATTCCAGGCCTGATACCTACCATTCCAGGCCTGATACCTACCATTCCAGGCCTGATACCTTCCATTCCAGGCCCTATACCTTCCATTCCAGGCCTGATACCTACCATTCCAGGCCTGATACCTTCCATTCCAGGCCCGATACCTTCCATTCCAGGCCCTATACCTTCCATTCCAGGCCTGATGCCTTCCATTCCAGGCTCTATACCTTCCATTCCAGGCCTGATACCTTCCATTCCAGGCCCTATACCTTCCATTCCAGGCCTGATACCTACCATTCCAGGCCTGATACCTACCATTCCAGGCCTGATACCTTCCATTCCAGGCCCTATACTTTCCATTCCAGGCCCTATACCTTCTATTCCAGGCCTGATACCTAGCATTCCAGGCCTAATACCTACCATTCCAGGCCTGATACCTACCATTCCAGGCTTGATACCTACCATTCCAGGCCTGATACCTTCCATTCCAGGCCTGATACCTTCCATTCCAGGCCCTATACCTTCCATTCCAGGCCTGATACCTTCCATTCCAGGCCTGATACCTTCCATTCCAGGCCTGATACCTTCCATTCCAGGCCCTATACTTTCCATTCCAGGCCTGATGCCTTCCATTCCAGGCCCGATACCTTCCATTCCAGGCCCGATACCTTCCATTCCAGGCCCTATACCTTCCATTCCAGGCCTGATACCTTCCATTCCAGGCCTGATACCTTCCATTCCAGGCCCTATACTTTCCATTCCAGGCCTGATACCTTCCATTCCAGGCCTGACACCTTCCATTCCAGGCCCTATACTTTCCATTCCAGGCCCTATACTTTCCATTCCAGGCCTGATACTTTCCATTCCAGGCTTGATATCTTCCATTCCAAGCCTGATACCTTCCATTCCAGGCCTGATACCTTCCATTCCAGGCCTGATACCTTCCATTCCAGGCCCTATACTTTCCATTCCAGGCCTGATACCTTCCATTCCAGGCCTGATATCTTCCATTCCAGGCCCTATACCTTCCATTCCAGGCCTGATACCTTCCATTCCAGGCCTGATACCTTCCATTCCAGGCCTGATACCTTCCATTCCAGGCCTGATACCTTCCATTCCAGGCCTGATACCTTCCATTCCAGGCCCTATACCTTCCATTCCAGGCCTGATATCTTCCATTCCAGGCCCTATACCTTCCATTCCAGGCCTGATACCTTCCATTCCAGGCCTGATACCTTCCATTCCAGGCCTGATACCTTCCATTCCAGGCCTGATACCTTCCATTCCAGGCCTGATACCTTCCATTCCAGGCCTGATACCTTCCATTCCAGGCCCTATACCTTCCATTCCAGGCCCGATACCTTCCATTCCAGGCCTGATACCTTCCATTCCAGGCCTGATACCTTCCATTCCAGGCCTGATGCCTTCCATTCCAGGCCTGATACCTTCCATTCCAGGCCTGATACCTTCCATTCCAGGCCTGATACCTTCCATTCCAGGCCTGATGCCTTCCATTCCAGGCCTGATACCTTCCATTCCAGGTGTGATTCCTTCCATTCCAGGCCTGATACCTTCCATTCCAGGCCCGATACCTTCCATTCCAGGCCCGATACCTTCCATTCCAGGCCCGATACCTTCCATTCCAGGCCTGATACCTTCCATTCCAGGCCTGATACCTTCCATTCCAGGCCTGATACCTTCCATTCCAGGTGTGATTCCTTCCATTCCAGGCCTGATACCTTCCATTCCAGGCCTGATACCTTCCATTCCAGGCCCGATACCTTCCATTCCAGGCCCGATGCCTTCCATTCCAGGCCTGATACCTTCCATTCCAGGTGTGATACCTTCCATTCCAGGCCTGATACCTTCCATTCCAGGTGTGATACCTTCCATTCCAGGCCTGATACCTTCCATTCCAGGCCCGATACCTTCCATTCCAGGCCCGATACCTTCCATTCCAGGCCCGATACCTTCCATTCCAGGCCTGATACCTTCCATTCCAGGCCTGATACCTTCCATTCCAGGCCTGATACCTTCCATTCCAGGCCTGATACCTTCCATTCCAGGCCCGATACCTTCCATTCCAGGCCTGATACCTTCCATTCCAGGCCTGATACCTTCCATTCCAGGCCCGATACCTTCCATTCCAGGCCCGATACCTTCCATTCCAGGCTTTGAAGTTTTACCTTGTGTTAAGCATCAGGCGGGATTCTCTCAGCCTGGGGCCGGGCCAGAGAATCCCCGCAGCCGGTGCAAATTGCGCCCCGCCGCCCCGCAGGCATGCGATTCTCCATTGGCGCCGGCATTGTTGCCGCGGTGCCAGTCGGGAGCCGCTCTACGTGGCCGACCCGCCGATTCTCGGCCGGGATGGGCCATGCTGCCGTCATGAAAATGCCGTGTCCCACCGGCACTATCCACACCTGCTCTCAGCCAGCGGGACCTAGGCGTGGAAGGGTCAGGGGGCAGCCTGTGTGGAGGTGGGGGGGGGGGGGGTCTGACCGCGGGGAGGGCCCTCCGATGTGGCCTGGCCCGCGACCGGGACCCACTGATCGGCGGGCCGGTCTCTCTGGCTGGGGGCCCCGTTTCTTCTGCACTGGCCCCTGTAGTCCTGCACCATGTTGCGTCAGGGCCGGCGCATTGAAGGAATGCACTGCGCATGCACGCGTTGGCGCCGGTGCCACTACGCATGCGCGGATCCCGCAGCGCCCAGTTCGTGCTGGATCAGCAGCCGGAGTGGCGTGAACTGCTCCAGTGCCATTCTGGCCCCTTTTTGGGCCAGAAATAGTTGTGAGGTCGGCTCGTTCACGCCGTCGTAAAACACGACGGCCGGCGTTTACGATGGTGTGGGCACTCTGCCACGGGGTTAGAGAATCCCGCCTCAGATGCCAGTAATTTGAAAGGTTATTTCCAAAGATTTGTTTCCTTTCTCATCCTGCAGAGTTATCTTCAGTAGTTTGGGTTTTTTTGTACAGAATCTTCAAATTCTTGTTAAATCATCAAACCTAGTACCATGTCATGTTCTGTAGACTGGCCAAAGTGAATGATTAACTACAGAACAGAATGATGAAATACAGAAAATATTTTATTGTAGAATAACTGCGTTGTCAGATAACTCGGATAAATAAAATAATAAACAACTAAAACTAAACAACTATTGTGGAACTACGGCAAATACATCTATCTCCCAGCACGACCTACACCCAGCTCCCAGACCACAGGGTCACGTGACGGGTTTACACTGCCACCTAGTGGTCAGAGGTCATGCATAACATTATGTCGAAACTTGTATTATGCATATTATCACAAAAGGGACCTTGGCATGTTTGTCCATAGATCTCTGACGGCAGAAGGGCAGGTTAATAGAGTGGTGGAAAAGGCAGATGGTACACTTGCCGTTATCAATCGGGGCATAGACAACAAAAGCAGGGAGGTCACATTGGAGTTGTATGGAACTTTGGTGAGGCCACAGCTGGAGTACTGTGTACAATTCTGGCAGAGGAGATTTACCAGGATGTTGCCTGGGATGGAACATTTAAGTTATAAAGAGAGGCTTGGGTTGTTTTCGCTGGAGCAGAGAAGACTGAGGGGTGACCTGATCGAGGTGGACAAGATTCTGAGGGGCATGGACAGGGTGGATAGGGAGCAGCTGTTCCCCTTAGTTGAAGGGGGGATACGAGGGGTCACAAGTTGAAGGTGAGGGGTAGGAGGTTCAGCGGGGGAATGGCAGGATTCTCTTCACAAGACTATGTTGAATCTGCTTGATTTCCTTTTAAAAAAATTTTATTAAAATTTTCTATAATAACCACAATCATGTGACACAATAAAAGAACGAGAGTAACAAGCAAAAGAATGTATTACTGAACCCCCTAACAACTGACGATGGCTTGCTCCTTAAAGAAGGAAATGACTGGCTACTTCTGAGGAAGAGCTCCTCCACTGACCCCCGATAGTGAAACTAACCTTCTCCAAATGTAACAAGGACAAGAACTGGCCCAAATTAACACGATTCTTTCCAAAAACCATGTTGGCTGGCTCTGATGAGAATATGTCTATCTTAGTGTATTGTTTAGATTTCCTTAATAATAGATTCCAGTATTTTCCTGCCGATGTGTTCTCTATTCCTCTTCTTAGATAGTGGTCTTATATTTGCTAACTTTCAATCTACTGGGATTTTATTTATCTGGATCGACCTTATTCACCTCAGCCACTCCCTGTGGTAACGAGTTCCACATTCTCTCGCAGTAAAGATGTTTGTCCCGAATTTCCATTTGAATGGCTAATTTATGTTTATGACCCCTAATTCTTGTCTCCTCCCCAAGTTGGAGCTTCTCTATGTTTAGCCTATCAGACCACCCCGTTATAAAGACTGATATTAGGATGTAGCTCCGTGTCCCCTTTTCTGTAGTGAACAGTCCCGGCCTGTTCAGCTTCCCTGGTAATTGGAACTTTGCAGTTCTGATATTAGGCTTGTAAATCATATTTGCACTTTCTGCACTGTTGACAGGTGTGCATTTACACAGCTGGGGTGCTGATATTGTTTGTGTTTGTGTGAGTGGATGGGTGTGAGGTGTTCACCTGTATTTAGATTACATGAAGCATTGCTGTTTACTCTGAGAGACTAGGCAGCTTTAGAGAGCGTGGATTCAGCTGCTTCATTCAGCAGTGAACGGAATGGAGCTGTCTCCTTTATTGACTCTGGGTTGAGTGTCACGCAGTTGGATGTGCAGCTTGAGGTCCAGTCTATTAGCAGCAATCAGTTGTTTCTGATAGCTTTGAGTCAAAGACAGCGAGGAAGGAGGCCTTTTGGCCCATCCTGCCTGTGCCGCCCATCAAGCGCCAATTTATTCTCATCCCATTTTCCAGCACCTGGCCCATAGCTTTGTACACGAAGGTGTTTCAAATGCTCATCTAAATACTTCTGAAATGTTATGAGGGTCTCTGCCTCCACCTCCCTTTCAGGCAGCGAGTTCCAGACTCTCACCATCCTCTGGGTAAAAAGGTTTTCCCTCACATCCCCTCTAAACCTCCTGCTGTTCCCCCTGGTTATTGACCCTCCAATAAGAGGAATTATTCCTCCCTGTCAATGTCCCTCAGAATTTTATACACCTCAATCATGCCCCCCTCAGCCTTCTCTGCTCCAGGGAAAACTACCCCAGCCTGTCCAGCCAGGAAACATCCTGCTGAATCTCCTCTCCAATCTCTTCCTTCCTGTAGTATTGTGACCAGAACTGCACACAGTACTCCCTCTCCGCAAACTCCCTACACACCCCCTCCTCCCCAAACACCCTCCTCCCTACACGCCCTCCACCCCACACTCCCCTCCTCCCCCACACTCTCCTCCCCAACACCCTCCTTCCCCTCCAACCCACACACCCTCTCCTCCTGACGGAGAGTCCGGATGCAGACTGTCAGGCAGTATAACGTGACACTGAGATGTGCTTTCAGCCCCATATCAGTGTCAGATCCCTCGGAAAATCTTGGAGAATGCTTCCTGGCTGCCACTTTGCCTGCAATGGATCTGGGACAATTGCCGTGGAGGAATTTATATGGAGCTCCCCAGTGATTTCCATGATTATGTTTCCCTGGAGGGGGCTGAGATTGGTCATGATTCACGTGGAGAAAAATACTTTTATTTAAGAGGCTCAAAAATCTGAATGGAACTGACACTTTGCCATTTTTTGATGAAGTTCTGCCCAGGATTTGGTGTCGAATTGTGCTTGATAATACTCATGTCAAATGCTTTGGGACATTTTCCGACATAAAGGTCCTGTATAAATTCTATCTCAATGTTATTTGTATTTAAACACTTCCACCCTATCGGCAGCACGGTAGCATAGTGGTTAACACAATTGCTTCAGGGTCCCAGGTTCGATTCTGGCTTGGGTCACTGTCTGTGCGCAGTCTGCATATCCTCCCCGTGTGTGGGTTTCCTCCGGGTGCTCCGGTTTCCTCCCACAGTCCAAAGATGTGCAGGTTAGGTGGATTGGCCAGGATAAATTGCCCTTAGTGTTGGGTGGGGTTACTAGGTTATGGGGATAGGGTGGAGGTGTTGACCTTGGGTAGGGTGCTCTTTCCAAGAGCCGGTGCAGACTCGATGGGCTGAATGGCCTCCTTCTGCACTGTAAATTCTATGATTCTATGATAATCTTTGATATCTTTCGATCCCTTTCTCCCTCAAATGATTATCTCGTTTCCCCTGAAATCAGGCTTCCAATGTTTCCTCACTCGAGGGGCGGATGAGCTAATTTCATAAAGATAAAGTTTGGGACAACATCGAACATGAATTTCAAAACAGAACTGAGGTATGAAGGACGGCTTTGTGTCGCAGTGGTTAGCACTGCTGCCTCACGGCGCTGAGGCCCCAGGTTCGATCCCGGCTCTGGGACACTGTCCGTGTGGAGTTTGCACATTCTCCCCATGTCTGCGTGGGTCTCACTCCCACAACCCAAAGATGTGCAGGGTAGGTGGATTGGCCGTGCTAAATTGCCCCTTAATTGGAAAGAATTAATTTGATACTCTAAATTGATAAAAGAAAAAGAAGCAACTTGCTGAGCAAACCATAATGATTAATAAATATCAGGATCAGGATTGCACTCACCCTGATCCACTTTGAGAGTGGATGAAAGTGCACCTAAATCTCGGTGGGCATGGCTCAATGGGAACTCTGATATTGGGAGTGAACAAGGGCTGAATTCTCCGCCGTTGGGATGCTCGGCCAGCAGCCGGGGGTTTCCCGACAGCGTGGGGCTGCCCCACAATGGGAAACCCCACTGACCAGCCGGGGAAACGGAGAATCCCGACAGCGTGCTGAACCAAAACTCTGGCACAGCGGGACGGAGAAACCTGTCGAAAGTGTATGGATATACTGTCACCGCACACACACACCTCTCACACCCTCCCCCCCCTCACATACTGTCACCGTACACACACCTCTCACACCCTCCCCCCCCTCACATACTGTCACCGCACACACACACCTCTCACACCCTCCCCCCTCACATACTGTCACCGCACACACACCTCTCACACCCTCCCCCCTCTCACATACTGTCACCGCACACACACCTCTCACACCCTCCCCCCTCACATACTGTCACCGCACACACACACCTCTCACACCCTCCCCCCCCCCTCACATACTGTCACCGCACACACACACCTCTCACACCCTCCCCCCCCTCACATACTGTCACCGCACACACACACCTCTCACACCCTCCCCCTCACATACTGTCACCGCACACACACCTCTCACACCCTCCCCCCTCACATACTGTCACCGCTCACACACCTCTCACACCCTCCCCCCTCTCACATACTGTCACCGCACACACACACCTCTCACACCCTCCCCCCTCACATACTGTCACCGCACACACACCTCTCACACCCTCCCCCCCCTCACATACTGTCACCGCACACACACCTCTCACACCCTCCCCCCTCACATACTGTCACCGCACACACACACCTCTCACACCCTCCCCCCCTCACATACTGTCACTGCACACACACACCTCTCACACCCTCCCCCTCACATACTGTCACCGCACACACACCTCTCACACCCTCCCCCCCTCACATACTGTCACCGCACACACACACCTCTCACACCCCCCCCTCACATACTGTCACCGCACACACACCTCTCACACCCTCCCCCCTCACATACTGTCACCGCACACACACCTCTCACACCCTCCCCCCCCTCACATACAGTCACCGCACACACACACCTCTCACACCCTCCCCCCCTCACATACTGTCACCGCACACACACACCTCTCACACCCTCCCCCCCCTCACATACTGTCACTGCGCACACACCTCTCACACCCTCCCCCCTCACATACTGTCACCGCACACACACCTCTCACACCCTCCCCCCCTCACATACTGTCACCGCACACACACCTCTCACACCCTCCCCCCCTCACATACTGTCACCGCGCACACACCTCTCACACCCTCCCCCCTCACATACTGTCACCGCACACACACCTCTCACACCCTCCCCCCCTCACATACTGTCACCGCACACACACCTCTCACACCCTCCCCCCTCACATACTGTCACCGCACACACACACCTCTCACACCCTCCCCCCTCTCACATACTGTCACCGCACACACACCTCTCACACCCTCCCCCCTCACATACTGTCACCGCACACACACACCTCTCACACCCTCCCCCCTCACATACTGTCACCGCACACACACACCTCTCACACCCTCCCCCCTCACATACTGTCACCGCACACACACACCTCTCACACCCTCCCCCCCTCACATACTGTCACCGCACACACACACCTCTCACACCCTCCCCCCCTCACATACTGTCACCGCACACACACACCTCTCACACCCTCCCCCCTCACATACTGTCACCGCACACACACCTCTCACACCCTCCCCCCCCTCACATACTGTCACCGCACACACACCTCTCACACCCTTCCCCCTCACATACTGTCACCGCACACACACACCTCTCACACCCTCCCCCCTCACATACTGTCACCGCACACACACACCTCTCACACCCTCCCCCCTCACATACTGTCACCGCACACACACACCTCTCACACCCTCCCCCCTCACATACTGTCACCGCACACACACACCTCTCACACCCTCCCCCCTCACATATCTCTATCCCCCTATCACGTTGTCTCCAGTCATTCACTTACGCCGGCGCCAATGGGCCCCGCTCATCCTGCTTCTCATCCTTCTCCGGCCCATGTGGGCCCTGTTTCGGATGCCTGGCACCTCTACTCCCTGGGTGTCACTTCCTCGGCCACGTGCCCTGGCATCTCTGCTCCGTGGCCTTGCTCCCCTGTCCTTAGCCCCTCCAGGCCCAGCCTTTACCTCCCAGGCCACGAGCTCACCGCTCCTGGTGTTCACTTCCTCCAATCACAGGTTGTTTCTGGCCCACATGGAGCTAATGATTGGCTGTTCTGGGGAAATTTGCATATGTGCAGTGCGGTCAGCGTAATTTGAAGGTGGTTTGTGGAGGGGCTGTTGTCAAGTGACAGTTAAACCCGAAACACTTCCTCAGTGTCCCCCCCCCCCCCCCCACCCCCTCCTTGAAGCAAAAAAAAACAAACGTGGTTGTCGGGAAGGTAAGTTTACCTCTTTAGAAACTTACCTTGAAGAGTGACATCACAGCAAAGCAGTGACCTGATTGGCTGGTAAGGAAAGTGCTCCAATTAGCAGCAGCTGGGAGAAATTTAACTCTGTGCGTTGGTAAGTATTGTGATTGTAGGTAAATTCCTTATTCCTTTCATTTATTCATTATTTGCTAATTTATTTGTAATCAGTTGAGGTAAAGTGTGAAAATGGCAGGAGATCCCAGACCCGTGTTATGCTCCTCGTGCACAATGTGGGAGATCAGGGACGCGGCCGATGCCCCTGACTCCTTCATGTGCGGGAAGCGTGTCCAGCTGCAGCTCCTGTTAGACCGCATGACGGCTCTGGAGCTGCGGATGGACTCACTTTGGAGCATCTGCGATGCTGACGAGGTCGTGGATAGCACGTTCAGTGAGTTGGTCACTCCGCAGATTAGAATCGGTGAGGGAGACAGGGAATGGGTGACCAAAAGGCAGAGAAAGAGCAGGAAGGCAGTGCAGGTGTCCCCTGCGGTCATCTCCCTCCAAAACAGGTATACCGTTTTGGATACTGTTGGGGGAGAAGACTCACCAGGGGAAAGCAGTAGTAGCCAGGCTCGTGGCACCGTGGCTGGCTTTGCTGCACAGAAGGGAGGGAAAAGGACTGGCAGGGCTATAGTCATAGGCGATTCAACCATAAGGGGAGTAGACAGGCGTTTCTGTGGTCGGAAATGAGACTCCCGAATGGTATGTTGCCTCCCGGGTGCACAGGTCAGGGATGTCTCCGATCGGCTGCAGGACATACTGAAGGGGGAGGGTGAACAGCCAGTTGTCGTGGTGCATATAGGCACCAATGATATAAGTAAAAAACGGGATGAGGTCCTACAATTAGAATTTAGGGAGTTATAGATAAGTTTAAAAAGTAGGACCTCAAAGGTAGTAATCTCAGGATTGCTACCTGTGCCACGGGACAGTCAGAGTAGAAATTCAAGAATAGTCAGAATGAATACGGGGCTTGAGAGATGGTGCAGGAGGAAGGGGTTCAGATTTTTGGGACATTGGAACCGGTTCTGGGGGTGGTGGGACCATTACAAACTGGATGGTCTACACCTGGGCAGGACTGGAACCAATGTCCTAGGGGGTGCTTTTGCTAACACTGTTGGGGAGGTTTTAAACTAATGTGGCAGGGGGATGGGAACCAGATAAGGAAGTTAGAGGTCAGTAAAGAAGCAGCAACTAAAGCCAGTAAGGTACTAGATAATAAACTCAATGTGACTAAGGGGAAGAGTAGACAGGGAAGAGATGATGAGCGTAAAGGGACAAGTGGTCTGAGATGCATTTGTTTTAATGTGAGAAGTGTAGCAGGTAAGGCAGATTAACTTAGGGCTTGGATTAGTACCTGGGAATATGATGTTATTGGTATTACTGAGACTTGGTTGAGGGAAGGGCAAGACTGGCAACTAAATATCTCAGGGTATAGATGCTTCAGGAGGGATAGAGAGGGAGGTAAAAGGGGTGGAGGAGTTGCATTACTGGTCAGGGATGATATCACAGCTGTGATTAAGGAGGGCATGATGGAGGATTCAATCACTGAGGCAATATGGATAGAGCTAAGAAATAGGAAGGGTGCAGTAACATTGTTGGGAGTTTACTATAGGCCTCCCAAAAGCGAGCGTGAAGTAGAGGTATAAATATGTAGACAGATTATAGAACAATGTAGGAGCAATAGGGTGGTTGTGATGGGAGATTTTAAATTCCCCAACATTGAATGGGACTCATGTAGTTTTGGAGGCGTAGATGGAGCAGAATTTGTAAGGAGCATCCAGGAGAGTGTTTTAGAGCAGTATGTAAATAGTCCAACTCGGGAAGGGGCCATACTGGACCTGGTATTGGGGAATGATCCCGGCCAGGTGGTTGATGTTTCAGTCGGTGATTACTTTGGGAATAGCGATCACAATTCTGTAAGTTTTAGAATACTCATGGACAAAGACGAGAGTGGTCCTAAAGGAAGAGTGCTAAATTGGAGAAAGGCCAACTATAACAAAATTCGGCAGGAGCTCGGGAATGTGGATTGGGAGCAGCTGTTTAAGGGTAAATCCACATTTGAAATGTGGGAGTCTTTTAAGGAAAGGTTGATTAGAGTGTAGGACAGACATGTTCCTGTGAAAATGAAAGATAGAAATGGCAAGATTAGGGAACCATGGATGACGGGTGGAATTGTGAGACTAGCTAAGATGAAAAAGGAAGCATACATAAGATCGAGGTGACTCAAAACTGATGAAGCTTTGGAGGAATATCGGGAAAGTAGGACAAATCTCAAACGTGCAATAAAGAGGGCTAAAAGGGGTCATGAAATATCTTTGGCTAACAGGGTTAAGGAAAATCCCAAAGCCTTTTATTCGTATATAAGGAGCAAGAGGGTAACTAGAGAAAGGATTGGCCCACTCAAAGACAAAAGAGGGAATTTATGCGTGGAGTCAGAGGAAATGAGTGAGATTCTTAATGAGTACTTTGCCTCGGTATTCACCAAGGAGAGGGACATGACGGATATTGAGGCTAGGGATGGATATTTAAATACTTTAGGTCATGTCGGCATAAGGAAGGGGGAGGTTTTGGGTATTCTAAAAGGCACTAAGGTGGACAAGTCCCCAGGACCGGATGGGATCTATCCCAGGTTACTGAGGGAAGCGAGGGACGAAATAGCTGGGGCCTTAACAGATATCTTTGCAGCATCCTTGAGCACGGGTGAGGTCCCGGAGGACTGGAGAATTGCTAATGTTATCCCTTTGTTTAAGAAGAGTAGCAGGGATAATCCAGAGAACTATAGACCTGTGAGTTTGACGTCAGTGGTAGGCAAACTGTTGGAGAAGATACTGAGGGATAGGATCTATTCACATTTGGAAGAAAATAGACTTATCAGTGATGAGCAGCATGGTTTTGTGCAGGGAAGGTCATGTCTTACAAACCTAGTAGAATTCTTTGAGGAAGTGAGAAAGTTAATTGATGAGGGAAGGGCTGTAGATGTCATATACATGGACTTCAGTAAGGCGTTTGATAAAGTTTCCCATGGCAGGTTGATGGAAAAAGTGAAGTTGTGTGGGGTTCAGGGTGTACTAGCTAGATGGATAAAGAACTGGCTGGGCAACAGGAGACAGAGAGTACTGGTGGAAGGTAGTGTCTCAAAATGGAGAAAGGTGACTAGTGGTGTTTCACAGGGATCTGTGCTCGGACCACTGTTGTTTGTGATATACATAAATGATCTGGACGAAGGTATAAGTGGTCTGATGAGCAAGTTTGCAGATGATACTAAGATTGGTGGAGTTGCAGATAGCGAGGAGGACTGTCAGAGAATACAGCAAAATATATATAGATTGGAGAGTTGGGCAGAGAAATGGAAGATGGAGTTCGATCCAGGCAAATGCGAGGTGATGCATTTTGGAAGTTCTAACTCAAGAGCGGACTATATGGTCAATGGAAGAGTCCTGGGGAAAATTGATGTACAGAGAGATCTGGGAGTTCAGGTCCATTGTACCCTGAAGGTGGCAATGCAGGTTGATAGAGTGGTCAAGAAGGCATACAGCATGCTTGCCTTCATCAGACGGGGTATTGAGTACAAGAGTCGGCAGGTAATTTTACAGTTGTATAGGACTTTCGTTAGGCCACATTTGGAATACTGCGTGCAGTTCTGGTCGCCACATTACCAGAAGGATGTGGATGCTTTAGAGAGGGTGAAGAAGAGGTTCACCAGGATGTTGCCTGGTATGGAGGGTGCTAGCTATGAAGAAAGGTTGAGTAGACTAGAATTGTTTTTGTTGGAAAGACGGAGGTTGAGGGGGGACCTGATTGAGGTCTACAAAATTATGAGAGGTATGGACAGGGTGGATAGCAACAAGCTTTTTCCAAGAGTGGGGGTGCCAATTACAAGGGGTCACGATTTCAAGGTGAGAGGGGGAAAGTTTAAGGGAGATGTGCACATTTTGTATCATCCGTGTAAATCTTGTTTTCATCGTCACCATTGTCACAATATCCTTTGTATAATATAGAGACAGCGCCGGCCCTGTATAGAGACTAAGGTAGGAACTCTCCGCCGGCAGGATTTTCTATTCTGCCGGCAGCTCATCCCCGCCACGGGTTTCCTGGCAGAGTGGAGTGCCTACAACGGGATATCCCATTGGCCAGCGGTGGGAATGGAGGATCCCGCTGCCAGTGACAGCTTGCCACCAAGGAACACGCGCCTGGGGAGCGGAAAATTCACTCCCAGATCTATTCACGGCATTCCAAGTGTGGTCTAATCAAGGTTTAGCATAACTTTTGTTGAAGAATTATATTCAACTCAAAATGCTGACTCTATTTCTCACTCCAGATGCTGTCAGACCTGCTGAGTTTTTCCAATACTTTGTTTCTATTTCAAATTTCCAGTGTCACGATGATGCATGAAAGCAATAAGGCAGAAACTCACTGCCATCTCCTTTAGAGATAATGGGAGATTATCACTGTGGTCGTATGACTAGGGGTATTACGGTACCTGGGAGTGTGAGCTGCCATTGGTGCAGAGGGCTCGCTGCCCATTGGCCAAGGTATCGTGCCTCTCCGTATTCCTATTGGCTAAGAGGGAGGTAGCTCCGCCTACGAGGCAGGGTATAAGAACCCGTGTACCCCAGCAGCCAGGCCAGACACGGGGAGAACGTGCAGACTCCGCACAGACAGTGACCCAAGCTGGGAATCGAACCTGGGATCCTGGCACTGTGAGCCAACCATGCTAACTACTGTGCTACCGTGCTGGTCCGTAGTAGGATGACAGACATGTAATTGGTGAATTTGGACATTGCCTCTCAGAGCCTCACGCCAGATTCTGCATTGCAGATTCCTGTGGACGTGGGACCTGGAAATGGTCCCTACTCCATCATTCCACTCATCCTGATTTTGTTATTTACCTTCCTGTTGATCTGACTGGTTGTGTACAGGTTGAAACATCGCAAACACAATATTAATCTCCCATTACAGCCTCAAAATATTAATTCTGTTCTTGTCTGTAATTATTCTTCATTATTCTAATTAAACTAAAATTGTCAGACTATAGGACTCCCCATTCTCACGAGAAACCTTTTGTAATTTAATCTCTCCTGTTCTCCATCCTGTCATAAACCTTCCCTTTTGTTCCTCTTCACATCTTTCCCCTTCCGTTTGCTTAAAGCCTTTCACATTTCTAACTTTTCCCAGTTCTGATGAAAGGTCGTTGACCTGAAAAATTAACTCTGTTTCTCTCTCCACAGATGCTGTCTGACCTGCTGAATTTTCTGCTTGTATTCAGGGTTGTGCGTGTTCAAAATGGAAATGATTTATCCATTTCTCTGAGGCACTGAAACTGTCTCTTCTCACGGTTCATGTCTTTTGAATGTTGGCACTCCGATGTGAATGAGAATAATCATCACATACTTGCCCACGAGTAACTGCGTGTCCAACTGCTGGGGACCTTCACTTGCTGTTTGCTTTCCTCCTGTCAACGCCGACAATTTCTCATTTCTCTCCCAAAGTGTCTGCGCCCCCTTCATGTATAAAACTGAGCAAGTTTTTTGCGACTTCCAAAGCAAATGATGCACTGATCTCTGCGCAGCTTACAACCAAAGCCCTCTCCTTCTAACAATCTTTGAATTATGTTGGAAGTTGGTTGTTAAAGGATTCCTTTCAGTGACGATCAAACCAGCTTCACACATGAAGAAGGAATGAACAATTAGGGATACTGGGCGGGATTCTGGGTAGGCTGACACCGAAATCGTGAAACGCGATTGGGCGGAGAATTACTTCCAACGTTAAAATCACGGTGTGAGCCAATTTGATACCACATCACAATTCTCCATGACTACGACAGCAGGGTCAATGCGATACAGTAAACACCGTTTACATGTCATTAGTGACCTGACCCGGTATTCTCTGGGGCCTCCGCGATTCTCCGCCTCCAATGGGCTGAGTTCCTGACGGTGCGGTTCACTTGTGTTTTTGAAAATCATGAAACCAGCGTCGTGGCTGCTGAGGGAGAGAGGGGGGTACAGGAAGTGTCTAACATCACCATAGTTTGATGACAGTTGTGTCTCTGGCCGGAAGGCTTGTCAGTCTCCTGAGTGTCAATCATGGACCCGCCGAATTCGGCTCCGTTTCTCATTAGAATCGATTGTGTTTCAGAAAGTGGAAATGGCACAATTCATCATTTACTTTGTCTCTGTTATTTATTGTTTGTTCCACACCAAACAAATGTTCCTGTTTTCTGACGCTGTCTCTTTCTTTGTGATGTTATGTTATCATTTGCTTCAACAAAAAAGACTAATTAGAACATCGTGGAGCGATAATGTAACGAAAGTATCGTAAACAATGCAACACAAAGATCCTTTTGTGAAACAAACACCATGAGAATTTGGTCAGAATTCACCAATGTTTGTGGATTGTGGAATTCGGGTCAGATATAAAGCTATTGTATTGTGGAATTTGGGTCAGATATAGAGCTATTGTATTGTGGAATTCGGGTCAGATATAAAGCTATTGTATTGTGGAATTCGGGTCAGATATAAAGCTATTGTATTGTGGAATTCGGGTCAGATATAAAGCTATTGTATTGTGGAATTCGGGTCAGATATAAAGCTATTGTATTGTGGAATTCGGGTCAGATTTAGAGCTATTGCATTGTGGAATTCGGGTCAGATATAGAGCTATTGTATTGTGGAATTAGCGTTGTTAAACCCTGCTACAAAATCAAATGGAAGATTTATTCAAAGAAAACAGTTTTAATAAAAGAGACAAATGGCAAAATGCAACTGAAACATAAAGAGACATTTACACAGAAAAGGTAAACTCAATTCTGTCCATGAGTCCTCTTCCTATTTCCTATTCATGTTTAAGATCTCCAGTTTATTTCAATACAATAACAGAATGCAGCAAACTAAGAAAGCCGTTTTCTCTGCGTTAATATTAAATAAATAAAGAAGGAAATTGTTGAAATTTATACCAAAGGAAAATGTGTTTTCCATCTACATTGGAGGCAGACTTGAACAGCATTGATTATGTTCTCTGTGCCCAGAGGAGAGATGCTGCACGTCAACATTGCTTCTGCATCGCTGAACATTATATGAAATAGTAGACAAAATATATAAAGATTGCAGTAGATAGCATGTGGTCCTCTTTGCCTGTCAGACGAATGATGTGACACTCAGAGTTGTTTGCAAAACAGTGCAATTCACCACTTACATGCAAGTGTCAAACCTGGTCTTACTGGCTGGGGTATGGTAAATCATCACACAAATCTGTTAAATGTGTGAATTCCATCACCAAACAGAGAAACAGAAAAAGGGGGCGAGAATCTAAAATAGCAATTCAGAGCGGCTTGGAACGTTTAATTTCAAACCAAAACACTAAAGGCTAATTTTTGCCGCAGCACTCCCTGACAACGGAGCCTTGGGACAGTTTATGGTGCAGATTCCTTAGGATTGGAGTCTGGGCTGGAGGTGCACCATTGGGAAATTGATCTTTCATTCCATTTAAGTTTCATATTTTTTAAAAGTCCATAATATTTGAAGGGGAGAGTCAATTGTCAGGTGTGTGCCAGGGACCTGTTACTCGAGAAAGCCCCCTGCTTTACAGGAATTGTACAAGGTCTAGTTACTCAATGACTTTTATCAGTTAACAACTGCCAGATCCCAATCCATTGGCCGGGGATTGTGGAAAGGACAGTTCTCAACACTATTGGCATCTTGGAAGATGAACAGGGGCTGGTTTAGCTCACTGCGCTAAATCGCTGGCTTTGGAAGCAGACCAAAGCAGGCCAGCAGCACGGTTCGATTCCCGCAACAGCCTCCCCGAACAGGTGCCGGAATGTGGCAACTAGGGGCTTTTCACAGTAACTTAATTGAAGCCTACTCGTGACAATAAGCGATTTTCATTTCATTTTCAATCTGTTAATGTCAGCTATTGGATAAATAATAGTGAGAATAATTTCCTGACCAAGTGCTATACACATCAGATGATTGCAACGCTCCTCACTCACCAGTTCAATGGAACGGAGAATTCTACACAGTGAACTCACAGCTCTCCAAATATCACATTCCATGATTAGAGATGCCAAGAAACATTTGGAAAACTTACTCCGTCTGTGTCCACCCCACCCCGTCAACTCGCCAAAAAAGACTTGCATTTATATAGCACCTGTCACAACCTCCTCGTGAACCAAAGAACTTCACGGCCAATGAAGTAAGTTTGAAGTGTAGTCGAAGATTATTTCAAATCCAACCGTGGCACTTGTCAAATGAAATTCATTAATCTGTGGGTTTGTGTCAGGAAAAATAAACATGAAATCTTTTGGAATCAATGTTAAAATTTTGGGTTACTGGTACCCTTTAAGAAAAGGTCACTCTCCTACCCCACACAGACTGCTCTGCACGTGACTACAGTCCCACAGTCTTGCTCAATTCTTGATTTCCCTCAGAGCAACCACAGACTGGGCTTCACAGTGTGACCCCCAACCCACGAGATCAGCACAGTCGCACTGTTGCTTCACAGCACCAGGGACCCGGGTTCGATTCCCACTTGGGTCATTGTCTGTGTGGAGTCTGCACGTACTCCCCATCCCTGCGTGGGTTTCCTCCGGGTGCTCCAGTTTCCTCCCACAAGTCCCGAGAGACGTGCTTGTTAGGTGAATTGGACATTTTGAATTCTCCCTCTGTGTACCCGAACAGGCGCCGGAATGTGGCGATTGGGGATTTTCACAGTAACTTCATTGCAGTGTTAATGTAAGCCTACTTGTGACACTAATAAAGATTAGTATTATATAACTGCAGCTCAGATCACACTGAGTGAAAATTACACTTTTTCAGTTTACTAAATCATAATCTTGCAAAAGAACACAGACCATATTTTTTATTAAAATCTTCCACTTCTCTGGAGAGTTTATAAGGTTTCTACAATAAACCAGCTCCTTTAAATTGCGCTGAGCAGTTTAATATACCTTGCGATATCTCACATACCAACCACATACTAAACAATGCAGACAATCTGTGTGTTGCCATGTATTGAATCATGACTAGCTGTCGCCTGCTCACCCCTCAACTGCATCTGAGAGTTAGCAAGTACCAAACGTGTCAACTCATTGACCCTGCACTAACTGCATGGTTCAGGAGCATTTCAACCGTTTCTCACCAAATCCCGAAGGCTTGTGCAATGGGGAAGATTTACAGTCGCTTTGCAAGGACAGGACCATGGAGAGTAATCCTGCCAGACTGTGGGTAGTTGGACAAAGCTGAGTATAGATCACAAATAAAACAGCCCAAAGCTTTGGGTAATGAGTGACTATATACATGGGAACTGCATGTGCTAATGACTGACGATTGCTATTGTATCGACCTGTAGATATTACATCTGTTATTGTCATTGCATGATTGAATTGTATGTCTTTATGCTTTCAAACGAGACACTTAAAATAAGGCCTGAGCATTAAATGTATTTGCAGATTGTAATTTGCCAAAAGGCTCTTCTGAAAAGCACAGAGGATTGGCTGGGTTCCTGACAGTTCAGGCATACTTCATACTTGGACATTTTTCCAATATTTACAATGTGACACAGTGACAAGTTTTTGTAGATTGTGAATATGTATGTGAGCAGATAAAACACCCTCGAGTGTGACAGGAACCATTTAATTGCATTGAAAATGAAACCCAAAATTACTGGCAATACAGAAACTGAAAAGAGGAAAGACGGGGAACGCTTCTGTCAGAGTGATATTTCAGACTTGCAGCTTTCCCTTTTTAAATACTTGATTAAATTTTCTAGATGTGACAGGTAATGTTTTCACACATACCTTTCGTTAAAAGAATTGCTTGATTTCTCCCTCATCTGTGTCCTGGTAAAATTATATCGAGCACACTCACACCCATTATCACTAAAATTGTCACACCCCAAAAGCAGGATTTATCGCAAATGCGTGATTGGCTGAAAATACCAGGGGTGGGATTCTCCGATCACCAACGGCAAAATCACATTCGGCGATCGGCCGGAGAATCAAAGTTCCCGACCAAATCAGGGGCGGCGCTGCTTTCCCGATGCTCCATCCCCTCCAAAGTGGCGTACTCGGAGAGCGCGCCGTGCAACATATCGACAGCCTCAGGACATTGCCTGAGGTCCACCCCGATACTCCGCCCCCGACCTCTCTGCATGGGGAAGAATACAAGAGATTCCCGCAATCGGGCTGCCATTTTGAGCGGGCAGTCCGTTAGCAAGGTTCTGTGGCTGGAACACCCATGCATCGCAAAGCAATGCCCCCCCCCCCCCCCCCTGCACTCCCCACCCCCCACATTGTGGATTAGCCACCCCAACCCCTGCATCATCATTCAGACCCCCACCCCTAGATTTTATGGGACCACCCACAGACCCCCGAGTAAAGAGACCCATGTCTGGAAGCAAGAGAGCAGTCCAGACAGAGGCAGTAAAAAAAATCATCGTTCTAACACTCACCTGGACATACACCTGTTGGCTCAGACAGAGGAAGCACCACGTGACCATTTCTGGAGAGAGAAAAGCAGTGGTGTGTGTTTAAACCCATCAGATCATTGAGCTGCCAGCCATTCATTCATTTCTATTAGTGGGCTGAGATTGACAGCTTCCACACACACAGCTGTTAGCCTTGCTTCATTCATCTTCCTTCATGAATGAGAAACTCTAAGTGCTGTAACTACAATGTTTACAAACATCAACCACTTCAAAGGGCGCTAAGCGCTGTCAATTTCTAGCTGAGCACTCAAAATCACTCAAGTGTGAAGGGGGGGGGGGTGATTGTAATGCACTTAACTCTGAGATCTCTCATGACATTCCAGGGCCTCACCCTGACACCAAGTCGGGCACAACAAAACTGCTGAATGATGCCCACATCTCTCTGCACTTGAAATCTTACAAATCTCCAGATCTGTGTTATTAATATGCTGCTACTATGGCCAATATCTCTAAGGTCAACATTTCAGCGCAGATATTGTTCCAAAGGACAACCTATTGAAACAATAACGACCGAACGGTGTTTGATTTGCAATCGAGATTGTCTAGAAGAAACTGCCAAATATGTTGTTTTCATCAAATTTGGTGAATGGAGTATTCTTGGCTAGTTTGCTGTAAAGATACAAATTGGTTTAGCATCAGCTGATAGGGTGATATCCACTCATTCTTTAACTTCTCCAGGCCTGTAAACTATTTTGGAAATTCAATTTTGAATAAACTGCTGCAATGGTCATCAGCAGCTTCATCCACTTCATTGATTAGTTTCAATTTAAACCTGCCTTTCTGCCAAGTAGAGAGCCTTCTTGATTTGGAATGACATTGAGGAGTTTGAAGATTTTTCCATCTTTATATTTCAACCATGCCATGAGTTTGCCTTTGGTTTTCAATGTTGTTCCACCCGACTCCGGTAATTTAATAGGTGATGGTTACAGTGTCATCTGCTTGAGTGGTTGTACTCCATCACGATCGGAGAGAAACACCTTTGTCTTATAGCTGGTGTAACTCTGTGGAGTGTCCATCCACTTTCAGTTGAACACTCCAGTATTTATTTGCAGAATCATTTCTCTCTCCTCGGGAGGTTACTTCCATTGCGATTCTTCCACTTCTGGTTAAGGTTAATGTGCAGGTTCAGTCGGCAGTTAGGAAGGCAAATGCAATGTTAGCAGTCATGTCAAGAGGGCTACAATACAAGAGCAGGGATGTACTTCTGAGGCTGTATAAGGCTCTGGTCAGACCGTATTTGGAATATTGTGAGCAGATTTGGGCCCCGTATCTCAGGAAGGATCTGCTGGTCTTAGAAAGGGTCCAGAGGAGGTTCACAAGAATGATCCCTGGAATGAAGAACTTGTCGTATGAGGAACGATTGAGGACTCTGGGTCTGAACTCGTTGGAGTTTAGAAGGATGAAAGGGGATCTTATTGAAATTACAAGATACTGCGAGGCCTGGATAGAGTGGACGTGGAGTGGATGTTCCCACTTGTAGGAAAAACTAGAACCAGAGGACACCATCTCAGAGTAAAGGGACTATCCTTTAAAACAGAGATGAGGAGGAATTTCTTCAGCCAGAGGGGGGACTTCTTTGCCGCAGAAGGCTGGGGAGGCCAATTCACTGAGTGTCTTTAAGACAGAGATGGATAGGTTCTTGATTAATAAGAGGATCAGGGGTTATGGGGAGAAGGCAGGAGAAAGGGAGTGAGAAAATATCAGCCATGATTGAGCGGCGGACAGACTCGATGGGCTGAGTGGCCTAATTCTGCTCCTATGTCTTATAGTCTTCTGGTGGGTGACTTTGGTTTAAAAATGTCTCCTCCTTCATACAGATTGTCAGCAATTTTCAATAACTGACAGTTTTGAATTGGCTGATTTTCCCACATTGTGGTGCTCTACTCCCCCTGCTGGACATTGCGCAGATTGTTCCCGCCACATCAACGACATTTCAAGATGGCGGCTGCTGCACTTTTCCCCATTTTGGCAAGTTTAGACTTTGGTGCATTTTCTTTCTTTCCTTTGGCCAACAAACTGAATGGTCTCACTTGGACCTCTCCACAGGACCTGGCCTTCACCACAAACAAAAGTTTGACTTTGTTTTCTTTAGTTTGCTTCACGATTTGTGCTGCTTTTGTTTATGTTTAATCCCCTGTCGTCTGTAAGAGATTCTTCATCCAGGAATCAGACTACTATGCGATCACGAATCAGTTCCTCTCCTAAGATTCAATAATCACAGTAGCCTACCGCCTGTATACGCCACTGATGAACAAATGTTGCCCTTCCTGTAGATAAATTTCTGTTGACATTGAAATATGAATCAAATGTTTGCAGGACTTTTTAATAAGAAATTAAGGTCTCATTAACCCCCTGCCTTGCTCTCATATCATCAGCAATAACTCCAACTGCATACAGCAGTGTAGTGACCTGATCATTTCAATCATTTCTGAGCAAACCAGAAGTTCTATATCTGGTGAACCTCTTCCTCCAGTTGTCCCAGTTCTGGGCCTATTGATACATTTAGTGCTCCAGAATAGCTCTGGGAATGACTCTGGGACGGTGCTTTGGATTCTATGCTTCTGCTGGGTCCTGGAATCGTTGCTGCTTCATAGTGCTAATTGTTGCTTTGGGTCTGAGCTCTCTGCTGTCCAGATACAGGTGTGTGTCTGAGCCGCCCCCTGTTACACCCACAATTCTCTGTCTTTTTGGTGATTCTTGAACCTGTTCCTTTTGTCTTTCACCAATCAGGCCTGCCATTGCTTCGTACTGTTTCATGATATTTTACTCACTTACTGCTGGCGTGATATTTTGACCTGTTTTGGGAGTTTAGACCTGGTTCTTTGGGACTTGTCTGTTCTCCCAAAGTAAAGGTCCTTGAGATTGTAGTTCATTAAAACCATTATCCTTATTTTCAGCTCCGACACACACATTGAGGACTCTGCACCATGCCAAACTTTCTGCTCCGTCCAAATCTCTTTTACTCAATCATTTGATGTTACATCATCGTTACATCAGCAACGTGTGCTCCTGGTGTTAACCCTTTACTCACTCTTGAGAATGGTCGAGGACAACACCCAGCATTCAGTTTCACCAATGGGTAAGCACTGGAGTTATTGTGTCTATGCACCCTTCAACCTTAGCAGAACTTGCTTCTTTGCTGAATACCGATTCACAAGGTAGTTGATGAAGACAGAATGCTGATTAAGCAGACTGCAATTAACAGGACTGATTGTTACTCCAGAGGGTTGAAGTCAGGACACAGTCGAGCGCTTTGCTGAAGAGGCAGACTGATCAACCACTCAGTTATAAAACAATTGTACATCAAGCAATTAGCAATGTAATGCAAAAGCACTGGGAAACAAGTAGGCAAGATTTCAAAGGATCATACCAGAATTGAGGTGCTATCAGATCAGTAAAGGCAGGGACATGTTCCTCTGGAAATGAGAAAACCAACGGGTGGCCTGATCGAGTTCTCTGAGAATAAAAAAGGATTTGATAGGACAGATGGAGAGAAGATGTTTTCACTCCTGGGAGGGAGCAGAACTAAAAGCCACCAAGATATAAGGTGGTTACGAATAAATCCAATGGGGAATTCGGAAAAAACTATTTACCAGAGAGTGGGGGGAATGTGAAACTTGTTCCCTCAGGGAGTGGTTGAGGTGAATATTCTCAATATATTTAAGGCAGGATAGAGGGAGACACCCGAGAGAAACAAGCAGAAGGATGAGCTGATTGGATGAGCTGAAGGGATGAGCTGATTGGATGAGATGAAGGAGGAAGGCAGGATGCTGGAATGGATCAGACTCCCCAGCATCCACTGGTTGGGCCAAATGACCTGTTTCTTTGCTTCAACATTATGTAATTCTATGCACATAACATCCAACAGGTGTTTCTGAACCCAGGGAAAGTATAGGTTTGTGCCCTCCCTCAACCCAGGAATTGCAAAACCGCATTGGGGACATTTCCTGGATAAAATCTTCATTCCGTTGGAATCCTTTAGGCTTTCGCTTGAGACGTGTTCCGAGGCGGATTACCCTCCTGACTGCTCATAAAAATTAGGCCAGACTCTATCTGGCGTTGTCCAATCCAGCTGATTCACATCTCAAAAGGTTTTGGCCTGTGGTGTTGAGCGAGATACAGAATTCAAAATGATGAAAATGACTTGGAGATTTTAACTCAAGCTCAGAACTGGAAAGCCAGTGAAATGTCTGACGAAAGAAACCAGAGCATTTCCCAGTCTCTGGCTGGTTCATTTACTGACACAACTAATAAAATGAGTTATTAATTCAGCAGCGCATTTATAAGGTGCTGATCAAAGGATTGGTGATTTGCAGAACAAAGTGTTCAGAAATAAAGTGCACTTCAATTGGAGAGTGAGCAGAACACACTTCCTGTGAGCTGAATAATGCCGGACTTCCTCTTCATGAATGTATTACTGATCAAGGACAGGGTTTATGTTAATTCATTCTGCTTTCAGACACAGGAGACAGGTCCAGTGCACCTTCCCATACAAACAGAAACACAAGACCAGGGAATTCCTCGGGATCACTGCTAATCCCTCTCGGCACTGATTCTTTTTTAGGAATTGTGAAGAGGTTACATGTCAGAGTGGGAGATGCCCAGATTTAATCCCTCTCACCGCAGTCTGTCTGCCCAATTTCACAGCTGATGCCTTCTGAGTCTCTTACCCCTTCCATTATCCATCAAATTCTTCCTTAATTATTTCCACACACTCTTAACTCTATCAATACTTTGTTCCACAGATCCTTCTCTTGTTGAGATAAATAATCCTGGGATTTTGCCTGACTCCCCCCTCCTGAAGCTCCCTCGTGGATTGTCCAGCATTACCTCCCGGGGCTATTACATGGCTGGGTGTTGATCCCCAGGATGTGAGAGTCAGCGGGTCTGATCCAATACTCCACAGTCCAGGTGGAAATGGAGAGGCGAGGGAGGAGTGTCACTGACACCTTCCCTCCCTCCCTCCCTCCTGTATTTCACCCTCCTGCCCATGCCCTCCCTCCTTGAGCAATAGAACCAGCAGAGGTGAAGCACAGGCCCCCCTGCTCCTCTCACACTTGGGATTTTGGGGGCGTGTTGGTGAAAAGAGCAATTCAGGAAGAGCTTCAATAAGAGGCTCTTGTGGGAGGGGGAGCATGAGGGGCGAGTCCTCCTTCAGGGAGGGACAGAGAGAGACAGAAAGTAGGAGACTGGAGACGGGAGAGGGAGGAGGAATGAGGCTGGGTGGAGACATTTAACACCGGGAGTGACACAGAGAACAATCTGAATTAATGTAAACACTTGAGGTTAAATAGGGAGGGGTTGGGGCTGAAAGTATGCAGAGCAACAGCTAGAATTAAAACTTGATTCAGAGCAAGACTTTAATGTGTCTGAGAGAAATAAACAAGAGCAGGGACTAAAATTACTTCATTTTGTTTCATAAAATTTTGTTAAAGGAACATTTTGTTGAAACAATTTAAAGCAAAAATTAATAGTTTGGAATAATTATTGTGAGGGTTTAAGATTGTATTTTAATTTTTTGAAAAGCAATGCCAGCTAAGGAACTTCAATCCATTCAACCGACCCTGGTGGGCATGTTTACACGTAAAATTGAGGCATTGGGGGATTTTCAGTCAAATGGAACAGCAATAATATAGAATCTGAATGGGAGAGTCACGCACAGTGAGAAACTGCAACCATAGGGAAAACACAAAGAGACAATTGGATCATCAACCTGAAGCTCAAACAGCAGATTCACCTGGATGGGGTGTGTGTGTGTGGGGGGGGGGGGGGGGGGGGGGGGGAGGTGGGGGGGGGGGGGGAGATCAGTCGTATGGGCTAATGTGAGAGTTTCTACAAGGTTAATTCAAACTTTAATTCCAAGATTCACATTTTATTTTCAAGGTGTCTCTGAAGTTAGTCGTCTCGGGGTGTTGAAGGGAATTACATACATAGAATTACATGGAACATACAGTACAGAAGAAGGCCATTCGGCCCTTCGAGTCTGCACCGACCCACTTAAGTCCTCACTTCCACCCTATCCCCGTAACCCAATAACTCCTAACCTTTTTTGGTCACTCAGGGTAATTTAGCATGGCCAATCCACCTAACCTGGTGAAAGGGGGACTGATAGATATCATCACCTTCACGAAATTTAAGTCACTTTCACCCTTGAGGCCACCAACTAGTGAGCATGATGGAGAGGCTCAAATTTCCAAACAATTACAGAAAGGTGCAAGAATTGTGGAGTCGTTATAATGAGGAACTCCAACCATTGTCACCACATTCTGGGCCAGCACATGGTCCACTACCCAGAGTCACAATGCAGGTGAATTTGATTTTATATTAATACCCGTGGCCTTAGTGGAGTTAAATGGACCATAGTGACCAGGGGGGAAATTATCCGACCCCCAGCAGGGTCAGAGAATTGCCTGGGGCCGCCGAAAATCCCGCCCCCGCCGTGGCAGAGATTCTCCGCCACCCGGGAAGTGGCGGTGGCGGGAATCTCGCCACTCCGATCGGAGAGGCCCCTGCGGTGATTCTCCGGCCCGGATGGGCCGAAGTCCCGCCGCTGGGAGGCCTCTCCCACCGCCGAGGTTTGAACCATCTCTGGAACGGCGGGATCAGCGGCGCGAGCGGGCCCCGGGGTCCTGGGGGGGCGGGGGGACGATCGAACCCCGGGGGGTGCCCCCACGATGGCCTGGCCCGAGATCGGGGCCCGCCACTCAGACTCCGGGCCAGAGCCCTGGGTGCACTCTTTCTCCTTCCGCGGCCGCCACGGCCTCTGCCATGGCGGAAGAGAAACCCACATCGCTGATGCGCCGGTGGTGATGTCAGCGGCAGCTGGCCGCTGCGCCGACCGGTGAAAGCCTTTCGGCCAGCCCCGCTGTCGGGGGCGCCGGTTTTTTGCGCCAGTCTTCTGGTGCCAACTGCTCCGGCGCGGGGCTGGCCCCCAAAGGTGGGGAGGCCTGACCCCTGAGTGGTTGGCGCCACTCCCCTACTCCGGGACCCTCCGTCACGCCGGGTAGGGGAGAATGCCGCCCCAGGTTTGTAAATTTCAAATACAAGTAACCTTTTATTATTAACAGTTAGTATAACTAAACTGACAGAAACGTTAAACTGACTATCGAATATCTGATTCACAACCCCCCCCTTTCTAATCTCCCCACTCTCTGCAGACCCACACACACACCTACCCACACACCACACCACATCCGCCCACACACACCACACACCTACCCACACGCCACACCGCACATACCACCCCCACCCACACCAGACATACACACCACCCACACCCACCCACACCCGCCCACAGAGGGAAAATGGTGGTTGAGAGTTTTAAGTAAATGGGCGGGATTCTCCCATACCCGGTGGGACGGAGTGGCGTGAACCACTCCAGCGTTGGGCCGCCCCAAAGGTGCGGAATCCTCCGCACCTTCGGGAGCTAGGTCCAACCCTGAGTGGCGCCCCGCCGGCCGGCGGGATAGGGGCCTGGCACCACGCCCACCGGCGCTGAAGGGCCTCCGCCCGCCAGCGCGAGTCAGCGCATGCACAGGAGCGCCAGCGGGTGATGGCGTCATCCCCGCGCAGGTGCACATGGAGTAACTTCTGCATCGAGACTGGCGGATGACCACGGCCTCCGGTGTGGAAAGAATAGAGTGTCCCCACGGCACAGGCCCGCCCGCGGATCGGTGGGCCCCGACTGCGGGCCTGGCCACCGTGGGGGCACCTCCCAGGGCCAGATCCCCCCGCAACCCCCAAGAACCCCGGAGCCCGCCCGCACCGCCAGGTCCCGCCGGTAAGGGACCAACTCCAATTTACTCCGACGGGACTGGCATAGAATGGGCGGGACTTCAGCCAATCGCGGGCCGGAGAATCCGGACAGCCCCAGGGCCCATTGAGTCGCGCCGGACCCCACCATTCTCCAAGGTGGGCAGCGGGACTCACGCCGGGCCGGTTTTTGGGGGGCGGGAGAATTGGGAGGACGGCGGGGGCGGGATTCACGCTGACCCCCGGCAATTCTCCCACCCGGCTGGGGGTCGGAGGATCCTGCCCAATCCTGCCTTCAGTTGGGCTCTTCCTTTGCCTTCAGTTTGTAGTGATCTTCGCTGCTGCCTCACAGAGACAGCAGGGAACCAGCAGCAGGGAGAGGGAGAAACACGTCTCCTCTTCCTTCAGGAGTCCAGAATCTTCTTCCCAATTCTCTCAGAAAGCACCTTGCAGGAACCATTCACTGGCTGTTGTCAGGCAGAACACTATCACTGGCCTTCCCACCAATTTCCTGTTAACCAATTGAACTGACTTCATACAAAACGGATCCGAAGAGTCACTCAGCGTTGACGAGTCTGGTTTCTCCTCCAAAATATAAAACCTAGGAACACACTGTCCTGGCAACCACTCATCTGCTTAAAGACTCATTCTGATTATTGGTGCGTGGACCAAAAATAATAAAATTAAAGAAAAGAAATGGGGACAAAGGAAATACTCTTACATTATCCAAAAAAGAGATTGGGATAGGAGTAGAATGGAGCACTGCAAGAGTTCCTCGTTCGTGGTCAGGAGACCTCTCTTCAGCAGCTTGTGTCCAGTCCAATGAGGGAGGAGGCAACGCTGCTGGACATGGGCCTGAATGTTCTGGAAGCCAGGGTCTCATTATCCGCCACCTGAGATGGCTGACCCCAGGTGCCCCGCAGCCATTTCCCAATCCCATGAGCGTTACGTGGCTGCAGGTGGGACTTCGGCCCTTCACTCGGGGGGATATCCACGTTCGAGAGCAGTGACCAATTACCAGTCCCTCAGGGACGAGAACTATGGGAACCATAGTTCACAAAAGAGGTTGAATGTCTTGTCAAGAGGAACAAGATAGCTTGATCTTGGTTTCGGACAATGCTCGGCACAACATCGAGGGCCGAAGGGCCTGTTCTGTGCTGTACTGTTCTATGTTCTATGATAGTGGACTAAAGAGAAAGTGCAGCAACTTCCTAACTCCCGGTAACGAGGACAAGGGAAGTTTAAGGGAGCTTATCTTACGATTTTTCCATTAGTCTGATTTAGTTTTAACAGATATATAGTTGTGATTCTTGGCATCCCTTTGGGATTTGTACTGATTGGCTGAACAGTGGTTAAAATAAACCAGGAACCATCTGAATCAGTGGTCTAATATATATCAGTTCAGGTGCGGTTTTGAAGTGTATTTATGACATCTTAATTCATTATCTGAAAATATAATCCATAAAAGCTATTAATTCAGTCACAGCCACTTCCATGAAAGATGTTTTAGCATAACTTTACACTTCAAAGAAATTGGATCATTTCTTTTAAAAAAAGATGGGACCTAATTTGAACACACATTCATCTGCATTAATGTGATGGTGGCAGACGCCAATGTCCCAGTTTAGATTGTGAGGACAAGAGATCAGTTGTTGTTGCAGCACCTCAGCAACATCTCACTACCAGCTGTGTTGTCTTTAAGAGTTATCTTAAACTTACTGATTCAATTTGTTATTTAACGTTGGGCGATGGGCGATTCCTGATTCCTTTTTGGTTTTTTATTTGATGATTATGTTGTCATGCAGGCTGTTGTTTCGGGGTTGGTGGGAGGATGGGATTGTTGTTGTTAATAAGGGGATTAGGGCCAACAGAGTGGCACAGTGGTTAGCACTGCTGTCTCACGGCGCCAAAGACCCAGATTCAATCCCGGCTCCGGGTCACTGTCCGTGTGGAGTTTGCACATTCTCCCCGTGTCTGCGTGGGTTTCACCCCCACAACCCAAAGATGTGCAGGGTAGGTGGATTGGCCACGCTAAATTGCCCCTTCATTGAAAAAAATGAATTGGATACTCTAAATTTAAAAAAAATAAGGGCATTGACATTGTATTCGTTACCGTTTACTGTTTGTTGGTGGGTGTAAATTTTGAAGAAAATGTGAAAAAGGGGAATAAAAAATATTTTTAAAGCAAAAAATAATTATTTTGTTTTTGAAAACAGAACAAATTTGAAGGGCTAAATGGCCTCCTTTTGTTCCTGTGGTCACATGACTGAGCTCACCGGATCCACAAGTGCTGCCATGCAGCTTAAAACCATCAGTGTACGGTAGCATGGTGGTTAGCATAAATGCTTCACACCTCCAGGGTCCCAGGTTTGATTCCCGGCTGGGTCACTGTTGGTGCGGAGTCTGCACGTCCTCCCCGTGTGTGCGTGGGTTTCCCCCGGGTGCTCCGGTTTCCTCCCACAGTCCAGAGATGTGCGGGTTAGGTGGATTGGCCATGCTAAATTGCCCGTAGTGTCCTAAAAAGTAAGGTTAAAAAGTAAGGTTTGGTGCTGGGTTACGGTATAGGGTGAATACGTGGGTTTGAGTAGGGTGATCATTGCTCGGCACAGCATCGAGGGCCGAAGGGCCTGTTCTGTGCTGTACTGTTCTATGTTCAAACTGCCCTCAGCAGATTACCCAGTGTTGACGAGGTGCTGCCTGAGGGGCCTGGAGCAGCATGAACCAGCCTCAGGGTCACAGCATTTATGCTGCCATCGTTGTCCCTCTCATCCCAGATTGCTGCTCCCGCCATGGTGCTGCTGTCTGAAGCTGGATTCAGAGCGAATTGTGTGTGTCCAGCGCAGCCGTGTGCAATCCCACAGTGAAAGTCTGGGATCTTCCAGCAGCCAGGAGGGAGGAATACTCTGACAGGCACCTAGCGGGTGCACAGGAATGGATGTTTGAGTTTGTACGTATTATTGGATAAAGTTCTTGCAGAAAGTACTTTTGTTGGTGACTTTATTTCAGGTTTTGCTGAGTGGATTCTGTCATGAGGTGGATTGAAAGATGAGGAATGTCGAAGCAATGGTGATAATCAGAGGGAACCGGACAACCATTCATGGAATCCCATTCAAAACAAAGTGACCTTGGATCTCTCCGTCCTGATTCCTCCTCCTCTTCCTCTCCACCTTTCGATGTTTGATGGTAATGGCTACACCCTCATGAGAACAAAGTTTTGGAGGATGCAGCAGACCACCTTGGACCTGGACAGTGGAACCACCACTTCAGGGCGCAGTTTGCTGCGCAATGTTCGTTGTGGATTCACAGCTCTTGCTATAGTTGATTTGACCTTTCATGGTTGGATGACAAGAGAAAGTCATCAGCCACTGTACCCAGGATGCCTCTTAACTCCCAGCAGCTAACATCTGGCTTGTCAATGGTGGCCCAGAGATGGGGTGGGGGAGGTACATGTGACTGCCTCAGATTGAAAGTTTGTGGTTATTGCCTAGATCGCAGGCACTCGTTGCCATGATGTTCTGGGCATGGTAGATACCGAGTGAGAAGCTGGTGGAGTGGGAGCCCTTGCGGTTCCCTTACCTCTTCCCATTTATATATTGATGTGTTAGGCAGGTTGGGTCGACGTGGACGGCACTTGATGCAGTATAGCGAGAGACAGACCTCTAACACTCGATAAGATTCAACACAATTTTATTTAACGTCTTAACTAATATACATGTTTAACTGTGGGTTGACACTATACTGACTTGACTGGAGACCTAGTACTAGCCTGACCAGACTTACTAGCTACCGCATGGTCTTTGCACTGGCTAGCTCATGAACTCTGACTGTCTCAGTGACTGGATCCCGAGAGAGCGGGAAACCTGGTGCCCTCTGGCTTTATAGTGGTCGTGTCCAGTCTGGTGATTGGCTGCTCTGTGTTGTATGCTTACTGGTCATCCTGTGTGTCAATCACTGCCTGTCTGCACCTCATTATATACATAGATGTATATTATGACATATATATATATATTTTTATATGGGATGCAAGCTTTGCAGGCTAGGCCAGTATTTGTTGCCCATCCCTAATTGCCCTTCAGAATATACTGGTGAGCTGCCTTCTTGAACCTCTGAAGCTGTGTGGGGTAAGTACACCTACTGTGCTCTTAGAGAGGGAGTTCCATATATGTTGGACATGGCTATGCATTTGATGCCTTCTTGCACAATTGGAAATCTGGCAATGCTGGCAAGGTCACAAACTGGCTATCTTACCATGAAATTCCTCCTCCTGGCAATCCATCAACTCCCTGATGCTGTGATGGACAGCAAACTGGGAAATGGTGGCTTCATCACTTGCAGCCACCTGGAAGGACCCGCATCTATAGAAGATGTGGGACGTTGATGGCCACTGGCAGTGCCATGTTCATTCTATTGTGTGGCTTGAGAACCTGTTAAAATAGGTGGCGTGATTCAGTGACCACTACCTTGTCCAATCATCAGCTCCTCAAACAATGTCTCAGGCTGAATGGGAGGCAGGAGAGGTGTTCCCTGAAGACTTGTAGAGATCTCTCCTCGCCGTCCACTGCACACAGCTTCCGTGCTCGGTTACCGCAGTTCCAAGTACCTGTCGTACTGTAGGCTAAGAGCGGCTGTAATTCTAATCCCTCTAACTCTAACGGGCTTCTTGTACACAGAGCAGGGAGCACTCCCCTGAACTCCAAGGACACAAGAACAAAAGCAGGAATACTCTAGATGGCCCATTGAGTCTGCTCCGCCATTCAATATGATCATGGCTGATCCTTGACTTCAACTCTGTATTCCCGCCTGCTGCCCTGTCAGGCCCCCTTGTGATTGATCAACTTCCCTCTGATGTAAAGCCACTTGGTTTAACTGAATTTTTTGGCCTTTCCAGCAAATTAGACCCCATGAAAAAATCAGTCTTGCACTCGAGTGGCAGCCTAGACTTTGTGCTGAAGTCTGTACAGTAGAACTAGATTCCAAAACTAATGTCCACTAAACCATGATTGATGCCTGGCACTGGTTATAGGTCTGATGCCAAGTACAGGATGTCAGTAGCACAGATATTGGGTCTGTAATATCAGGACTTGGGCTATTGCTGAGTATGGATTTATAATTGTTAGGTTTGGGTCTACAAGGTCAGGTGGATGCCAAAGCACCAGGTGTTGGGACATTTATCCCAGGGTCGGCTTTGCAACCCCTTTTTTTTACAACGTGGCACACACTAGCGTTATCTGCTTTTAATCATCCAGAGTTGATTCTGTTATTTCAGTACAATTCGTAAATTTATTAGGCTGTCCCCTGCTTCATTAACATCGATATTCTGGAGCTCACATAATGCTGGTTTCCAGCTGACCAATGCCTACTGACTTTTCTCCTTTGCGAAAATACTTCTTGTCAATTTCCAATCTACTTTTCTGGGTTTATACTTGCATCTGTTGCTGTATCCATCTTCATTTATTGCTGCCACCTCAATCCTTTTTCGGACATGTTTTTCTGAAGCTTGTGTTCATTTCAGCTGCCCCTCCCTTTCTTCTACATCTTTTGGAACCCTTGTTCATCATCGTCATAAACACAGGAGTTTTTGGCCATACTGAGGTGCCAGGAGAGGTGTCAGCTCCCTATCTGAACTATCTATTCTAATTCCATCTCCTCTTTCACTGTGACCTTCAATATGTTTTTGATTAATATCTATTGGAACTCCTGCTAAACGCTTTGGGTCTAAAAGCCATTTGTGGTAACGCATTCTAATTTAAATAATCCTATTTCTCTCCTTAAAGCTTTTGGCAAATATCCTAAATTTAATGTCCTGTAGTAATAATTTCAGCAACCACTTGAAATTCTCCTTTTAATTCTTTAAACTTTTCTGTTCGATGCTCCTTAACCTTCTCCACCCCCCTGCCCCCACCCCTCACCCCCCTCAGCCCTAGTTTTTCTCATCATAACTGCACCTTCTTACCTGGCGTCATCATAGACACTGTTTCTATGGCTTCAAAATGTATTTTATAATGAGCTGCCCAAATCCACACACACTACTCCATCTGTTGTCCAATAGGATCCCCATTTCCCCCTTAATTTTTCTGTTATTACAGCAAAGGTTGTTTTGACTGGTCCTTGATGCCCTGAGATTTGGGTTTGCCCCATGCGATGTTTTTGAAGAATTTCCACTTATCAGTGACTTATTCTCAACTCTGTCTTCTGTCCTTGTTAGTAAAGTTATTCATCATTCTGAATTTCTTAATTTATTAAATTAAATTTGGAAAGAGATCTCAGTGCGAATATATCATTAGAAAAAGGTACTGTTCCAGAGGGCTGGTGGATAGCTCATGTACCTCCTATATTTAAAAAGGGGAAGAGGACATGTCTAGGGAATTATCAACCAGTGAGCTGACCTTCAGTGGTAGGAAAAACAGTGTAATCCTCACTAACAGAAAGAATAGAAGAACAACTAGATCCAAAAGTTATAATAATGAATAGTGAACATGGATTTCAATTGGGAAAATCCTGCTTGGCAACCTTATTGATTCTTTTGAGCAGGTAACAGACAGAGTGGACAATGGTAATGCAGTAGATGTAATTTATCAGGCTTTTCAAAGGCGTTTGATAAGGTATCCCATAATAAACTAATGAATATGGTCAGAGATCATGGAGTCAGAATGGTAGAATGGATCGCCAGTTGGTTTCAAGACGGGAAGTAGGGACTGAGAGTAAAGGCTCGTTATTCAGAGTGGCAGAAGGTGAGAAGTGTGTTTCACAAGGATCAGTACTGAGCCACCTTATATTCACAACTTACATTAACCATTTAAACTTTAAAATCAAAAACACAATTTCTAAAGTTATGGATGACACTAGTTTGTGGGTGAATGGGGGATAGTCATCCGTGAGGAATACGGCAATGAATTAGAGGACATTATAAAATTAACTTTGAAAAATTAAAAAAGGAACTCACCATTACAGGGAGTGATCAAAGTGAATCGTACAGATGCATTTAAGCTGGAAAAGTATATAAGGAAGAAAGGAATCGAAGGTTCCAATGGTAGATTAAAATGAGGAAAGGTGGGAGGAGCTCAGTGTAAACATCAGCATGGACTGGGCTGAACGGTCTGTTTCTCTGCTAGTTATCCAGTATAATCCTATGTAAACACATGTTTCACAGTTGTTCTATTTGTGAGAGGAATTGTTGTTTGTTCCAACACCTTGTTCACAGCAGGAACCCAGCTGTTAACTCCCTTATCAAAAAGATTAATTTACTGTTTCCACGTATTGTTTCAATGCTGCTATTCTTGTACAGTTTCAGGGTAAGAAGATATATTTCTGTCATTTACCTTGGCAAAAAGAAGCATGTGTAAAATCTGAGAACATGAAATAACTTTGTTTCAACATCTGTCTTTACTGAGCTGGTAATGAGTGTTCCCAGGTACAGTTGAAGCACAATGAAATGAGAACATGATTAATGTTTGTTACAGTCAGGACTAATCCTGTAACCAATGGATCTAGTGCCAGCCTCTGCAATTAGAATAAGCCTATTAAAACATGATACACATGAACCTTTTTAAAAAATCAAGTTAATAGATGTCTTTCTTGTGCCAGTTTTGGTGGCTGATGTTTGCATCAAGGGACTAATATCAGGTAATGTGGGTTGAAGGTGAGTGCAAGTTGCTCAGACACCGACACATTTACAATTACAGATATCTCCTTCCCTCTCATTCTTTAAGGCCCTCATTCAAACCCACTTCTCCACTTGTTAAATTTTGTCTGATTTTGTCCGTGGTGCTGTGAGGCAGCAGTGCTAACCACTGTGCCACCGTGCTATCCTAATATTATCCACATCAGTCATTAAGGATTCTGCATTATGATTTGTTAACCTTTCTTCACACAAGTAAAATCTTAGAATCATTGAATCCCTACAAGAAGGAGGTCATTCAGCCCATCTTGTCTGCACCGACCCTCCGAAGGAGCACCCCATCAGACCCACTGCCCCCCCCCCCCCCCCCCCCCCCCCCCCGCCCCCCGCCCCCAGTCCCTTACCCTACCTAACCTTTGGACACTAAGGGCCAATTTAGCATGGCCAATCCAGCCAACCTGCACATTTTTGGACTATGGGAGGAAACCAGAGCACCTGGAGGAAACCCACAGAGACACGGGGAGAAATTGCAAACTCCACACAGACAGTGACCCAAGCCGGGAATTGAACCCGGATCCCTGGCACTGTGAGGCAACAGTGCTAACAACCGTGCCACCCTGGGTGTCAAAGAAATAGACATCAAAGTGAAACAGGAAAATAAAGTTCATGTCAAATATCGGGTTCAAAATACATTCAAAAGCAAGGCAATATACAGGGTGTACAGCAAAGAGGGGATGAAAAATGAAAAGAGAATATGAGAAACGATGAACAAGAAGCAATAAAGGCAGCCCAAGAATCTTTAAATTACATATAATAGGTTAAAGGGTAGTTAAGTAGTTAAGTGAAGGGTGGAGCGATTAGGGACTAAAAGGATCTTTTCTTGGAAAGGAAGAATGTATGACTGGCGTATTGTATCAACATTTTGCACCTGTCTGTACAAAAGGAGTAAATTAAGTTAATGCCACAGTAGAATTGGGGGCAGGATAAAAATAGAAAGGGGTTGTTAAATAGATTGACTTCACCCAAAGTTAGTGTGATGTCTCAAGGCAATACCAGGTAGATGGTAGGGAGGGAGAATAACTCCATCTACAAGTTTGCTGATGACACGACCATAGTGGGTCAGATTTCGAACAACGTGAGTCAGAGTACAGGAGGCAGATGGAGAACCTAGTGGAGTGGTGTAACGACAACAATCTCTCCCTTAATGTCAACAAATCTAAAGAGCTGGTCATTGATTTCAGGAAGCAAAGTATTGCACACACCCCTGTCTGTATCAATGGGGCCGAGGTGGAGATGGTTGACAGCTTCAAATTCCTAGGTGTGCACATCACCAACAATATGTCCATATTGACGCTATGACCAAGAAAGCACAACAGCGCCTATACTTCCTCAGGGAACTAAGGAAATTCGGCATGTCCACATTGACTCTTACCAACTTTTACAGATGCACCATAGAAAGCATCCTATCTGGCTGCATCACAGCCTGGTATGGCAACTGCTCGGCCCAAGACTGCAAGAAACTACAGAGAGTTGTGAACACAGCCCAATCCATCACATGAACCTGCCTCCTATCTATTGACTCTGTCTACACCTCCCGGTGCCTGGGAAAAGCGGGAAGCATAATCAAAGATCCCTCCCACCCCTCCCTTCCAACTTCTCCCATCGGGCTGATACAAAAGTCTGAGAACACAAACAGATTCAAAAGCAGCTTCTTCCCCGCTGTTACCAGAGCTTCTTCCCCTCTGTCCAGAATGACCCTCTTATGGACTGAACTGATCACTTCACACATCTTCTCTACTGAGTAATACTACGCTCCGTATGCCTCGGACACTATCCTGAGGATCTCCTACAGTGATGTCCTGGAGCTCAGATGATTGACCTCCAACCACCACAACCATCTTCCTTTGTGCCGGGTATGACTCCAACCAGCGGAGAGTTTTCCCCCTGATTCCCATTGACTCCAGTTTAGCTCGGGCTCCTTGATGCCACACTCGGTCAAATGCTGCCTTGATGTCAAGAGCAGTCACTCTCACCTCAACTCTGGCATTCAGCTCTTTTGTCCATGTTTGAACCAAGGCTGGAATGAGGTCAGGAGCTGAGTGACCCTGGCGGAACCCAAACTGAGTGTCTGTAGCAGGTTATTGCTGTGTAAGTGCCACTTGATAGCACTGTTGATGACTCCTTCCATCACTTTACTGATGATGGGGAGTAGACTGATAGGGTGATAACTGGCTGGGATGGATTTGTCTTGTTTCTTATGTACAGGACACACCTGGGCAATTTTCCACATTGCCGGGTAGATGCCAGTGTTTTAGCTGTACTGGAAAAGTTTGGCTAGGGGTACGGCAAGTTCTGGAGCACAAGCCTTCAATACTATTGCCAGAATATTGTCAGGGCCCATAGCCTTTGCAGTATCCCGTGCCGTCAGCCGTTTCTTGATATCACGTGGAGTGAATCGTATTGGCTGAAGACTGACATCTGTGATGCTGGGGACCTCCGGAGGAGACCGAGATGGACCATCCACTCGGCCCTTCTGGCTGAAGATTGTTGCGAATGCCTCAGCCTTGCCTTTTGCACAGATGTGCTAGGCTCCTCCATCATTGAGGATGGGGATATTGCGGAGCCTCCTCCTCCAGGGAGCTGTTTAATTGTCCCCCACCATTCACCGCTGGATGTGGCAGGACAGCAGAGCTTAGGTCTAATGCTTTTGTTGTGGGATCGCTTGGCTCTATTACTTGCTGCTTATGCTGTTTGGCACACAAGTAGTCCTGTGTTGTAGCTCCATCAGGTTGGCACCTCATTTTTCGGTCTGCCTGGTGTCACTCCTGGCATGTTCTCCTGCACTCTTCATTGAACCAGGGTTGATCCCCTGGCTTGGTGGTAATGGTGGAATGGGGGATATGTCGGGTCATGAGGTTGATTACAATTCTGCTGCTGCTGATGGCTCACTGCACCGTGTGGATGCCCAGTATTGTGTTGCTAGATCTGTTCAAAGTCTATCCCATACTATCCCAGAATGTAATGGAACCTAAGCGGTCCTAGATCTGATCCTGTGTGATGAGACAGGATTGATTAATGATCTCATAGGGATCCACTCGGAAGGAGCGATCACAATATGGTGGAATTTAAAATACAGATGGAGGGTGAGAAGGTGAAATCAAACACTAGTGTTTTGTGCTTAAACAAAGGAGATTACAAGGGGATGAGAGAAGAACTAGCTAAGGTAGACTGGGAGCAAAGACTTTATGGTGAAACAGTTGAGGAACAGTGGAGAACCTTCCAGGCGGTTTTTCACAGTGCTCAGCAAAGGTTTATACCAACAAAAAGGAAGGACGGTAGAAAGAGGGAAAATCGACTGTGGATATCTAAGGAAATGAGGGAGAGTATCAAATTGAAGGAAAAAACATACAAAGTGGCAAAGATTAGTGGGAGACTAGAGGACTGGGAAATCGTTAGGGGGGCAACAGAAAGCTACTTAAAAAGCTATAAAGGAGAGTAAGATAGATTATGAGAGTAAACTTGATCAGAATATAAAAACAGATAGTAAAAGTTTCTACAAATATTGTCATGTGAGAGTACCTTTAAGAAATGGATGTTTAAGCAATGTACCTTTAAGAAATGAAGCAGCTCATATTACTGAAGTGATGTCAGAGGGTGGGAGGAGCTGAGCTGAGCTCACTTCTGTTTTTGGTTTCGGTTTTGAGGAAAAGAGCTTGGGTGTGTCTGTGCTTGCAGTGATCTGGATCTGCTGTGATCTCTGCCACGAAAGACTATCTCTGAATCATTTGGGTGATTTAAACTCATAATAGTAATGTCTTTAACCTGATGTGTTTCTGTTTAAAGGTGTTAAGTCTTTTGGAGGTTTGAAGGACATTTTGAAGGATCATTTAGTGTTGTATTATTTTCGCTGTTATCTTTGAAGTAAGGGGTGTTAAGTGATCCAATGTTTATTTGAAAGGTTAAGTTGAGTTCATGGAATAAACATTGTTTTGTGTTTAAAACCCCACATGCCCATAATTGTAATACCACACCTGGAGACCAAGCCGTGTGCTTCAAAAGCAACAAAACATTAAAGGGAGAGGTTGGTTGAACTCCATGATACATTTTGGGGTTCTGAAAACGCCGCTCCCATAACAATATATAAAACAAAAAAGAGTGGCTAAGGTAAATATTGGTCCTTTAGAGGATGAGAAGGGAGATTTAATAATGGGAGATGAGGAAATGGCTGAGGAACTGAACATGTTTTTTTGGGTCGGTCTTCACAGTGGAAGACACAAATAACATGCCAGCGACTGATAGAAATGAGGCTATGACAGGTGAGGACCTTGAGATGATTGCTATCACTAAGGAGGCAGTGATGGGCAAGCTAATGGGGCTAAAGGTAGACAAGTCTCCTGGCCCTGATGGAATGCATCCCAGAGTGCTAAAAGAGATGGCTAGGGAAATTGCAAATGCACTCGTGATGATTTACCAAAATTCACTAGACTCTGGGGTGGTCCCGGTGGATTGGAAATTAGCAAATGTGACACCTCTGCTTAAAAAGGAGGTAGGCAGAAAGTGGTAATTGTAGGCCAGTGAGCTTAACTTCGGTAGTAGGGAAGATGCTGGAATCTATCATCAAGGAAGAAATAGCGAGGCACCTGGATGGAAATAGTCCGATTGGGTAGACGCAGCATGGGTTCATAAAGGGCAGGTCATGCCCAACTAATTGAGTGGAATTTTTTGAGGACATTACCAGAGCGGTAGATAATGGGGAGCCAATGGATGTGGTATATTTGGATTTCCAGAAAGCCTTTGACAAGGTGCCACATAAAAGGTTGCTGCATAAGATAAAGATGCATGGTATTCAGGGTAAAGTAGTAGCATGGATAGAGGATTGGTTAATTAATAGAAAGCAAAGAGTGGGGATTAATGGGTGTTTCTCTGGTTGGCAATCAGTAGCTAGTGGTGTTCCTCATGGATCAGTGTTGGGCCCAATTTATGGAATTCCTTGCCCAGTGAAGCAGTTGAGGCTTCTTCATTAAATGTTTTTAAGATAGAGATGGATAGTTTTTTGAAGAATAAAGGGATTAAGGGTTATGGTGTTCTGGCCGGAAAGTGGAGCTGAGTCCACAAAAGATCAGCCATAATCTCATTGAATGGCAGAGCAGGTTCAAGGGGCCAGATGGCCTACTCCTGCTCCTAGTTATTATGTTCTTATTTAGCGTGGTGGTAGTGCCACACAACATGATGGGAGGCTATCGTCAATGTGAAGACGGTACTTTGTCTCCACAAGGACTGTGCGGTGGTCACTTCTACCGATACTGTCATGGACAGATGCATCTGCAGCAGGCAAATTGGTGAGGACGAGGTCAAGTATGTTTTCCCTCTTGTTGGTTCCCTCATGACCTGCCGCTCCCAGTCTAGCAGCTATGTCCTTTCGGACCCAGCCAGCTCGGTCTGTGGTGGTACTACCGAGCCACTCTTGGTGATGTACATTGAAGCCCCCCCATGCAGAGCATATTCTGCAGCCTTGCCACCCTCAATGCTTCCTCCAAGTGGTTTTCAACATGAAGGACTACTGATTCATCAGCTGATGGTGGCCGGTACATGGTAATCAGCAGGAGGTTTCCTTGACCATGTAACCTGAAGCCATGAGGATTCATAGGGTCCAGAGTCAATGTTGAGGACTCCCAGGGCAACTCCCTCCCGATTGTATAACTCTGTGCCATCACCTCTGCTGGGTCTGTCCTGCCGGTGAGATGGAACATACCCAGGGACAATGTTTGTCAGGTATGATTCTGTGAGTATGTCCATGTCGGGCTGTTGCTTGACTAGTCTATGATACAGCTCTCCCAACTTTGGCACAAGCCCCCAGATGTTAGTAAGGAGTTTGTAGGGTCAGCAGGACTGGGTTTGCCGTTGTTGTTCCGATGCCTGGGTCACTGCTGGGTAGCCTGTCTGGTTTCATTCTGTTTTTGTGCTCTTTGAGTCTGGTTGAGAGTGAACTGTGGGTGGATATTCAAATAACTTTGAATTCAATGAGTTAAAAAAACATGTTAAAAATTAATTGATGAGATTTGGGTGGCGCTGCCTGGATCAGGATTTAATGCTCACCCCTAATTGAGAGTCTTATTAGTGACAGACAGCATGGTTTTGTATGAGGGAGGTCATGTCTCACTAATTGTATTGAATTTTTTGAGGAGGTGACAAAAATGATTGACGAGGGAAGGGCTGTGGATGTTGTCTATGTGGACTTTAGTAAAGCATTTGACAAGGTCCCTCATAGCAGGCTGATGCAAAAGATTAGATCACATGGGGTCAGGGGTGAATTAGCTGGATGGATCCAGACCTGGCCTGGCCATAGAAGACAGAGGGGAGCAGTGGGAGGGTGTTTTTCCGAATGAAGGTCTGTAACTAGTGGTGTTCCGCAGGGATCAATTCTGGGACCTCTGCTCTTTGTAATATATATAAATGACTTGGAAGAAACGTAGCTGGTCTGATTAGCAAGTTTGCGGATGATACTAAGATTGCAGGAGTTGCGGATAGTGATGAAGATTGTTAGAGAATACAACAGGATATAGATAGGCTGCAAAATTGGGTGGAGAAATGGCAGATGGAATTTAACCCGGACAAATGTGAGGTGATGCATTTGGTAGATCCAATGCAGGTGGGAGCTATAAAATAAATGGCAGAATAATCAGGAGTACAGACAGAGAGATTTGGGCGTGCAGATCCACAGATCCTTAAAAGTGGCAGCACAGATGGAAATGATGGTAAAGAAAGCCTATGGCATGTTTGCCTTCATAGGATGGGTATCGAGAAGAAAAGCTCACAAATGATGTTACAGTTATATAGAACATTGTTTAGGCCACATTTGGAATACTGTGTCCAATTCTGGTCACCGCACTACCAGAAGGACGTGGAGGCTATGGAGAGAGTACAGAAAAGGTTTACCATGATGTTGCCTGGTATGGAGGGTATTAGCTATGAGGAGAGATTGAATAAACTGGGATTGTTCACCCTAGAAAGGTGGAGGCTGAGGGGGTGGCCTGATAGAAGATCAGTCGAGATGTGCGGGGGAAGTTTTTTATACAGAGGGTGGTGGTGGCCTGGAATGCACGGCCAAGTGAGGTGGTTGAGGCAGATACGTTGGCGACCTTTAAGACTTATCTGGATAGGCACATGAACAGACGGGGTATAGAAGGTTACAGGCAGGACACGTGATCAATGCAGGCTTGGAGGGCCAAAGGGCCTGTTCCTGTGCTGTACTGTTCTTTGATGTGCCACCTGTGGGCTGACAAAGTAAGGACGGCATTTTCCTTTCTATTTGTGAACCCGATAGAATTTTACGACAATCGACAATGGTTTTATGGTCGTCGTTAAACTTCCAATTTCAATCTGCTGCAGTGGGATTCGAACCTGGGACCCCATACCTTGCCCTGGATCTGGGCATTACCCATTGAGTGACAATACCCCTGTGTCCCTGCCTCCCCAATTTGGTTATTCAACAGGGAACAAACAAAGTGAAAGTCCTGCTAAGTGTTTACAAATCACTGGCTCAGTCTGAGCTGGAATATTGTCTACAATTCTGGACCCACACTTTAGGCAAAAATGTCAAAATCCTGCGGAGGTTCGTGGTGTAAGAGAGTTTGAGTGAGTTTTGTTTGACAGAGAGACACTGGATAAACTGGGATTGTTCCCCTTGCAACACAGTAGCGAAAACCTAATAGAGATGGCAACATATATATATATTTATATAGAGCATATAGAACATTACAGCACAGTTTTTAAAACTGAGAGATTTGGACAGAGCTAATAGGAAGGAACTTTTTCATCTGCTCATGGATGGGTAACCAGAGATCATAGATTTAAAATAATTGGGAGAGCTGAGGAGACACCTCTGCAGACAGAGGGTAGTGGAACACACTGTGTGAAACGGGGGGAATCAGAACTTCCAAAATGTATCTGCAGGATTGTGGGGTGAAACTCTGGGACTGAGGAACTAAACTGGGGGGGGGGGGTAGGAGGAGGGGTGGGGGGTAGGAGGAGGGGGGGTAGGAGGAGGGGTGGGGGGTAGGAGGAGGGGTGGGGGGTAGGAGGAGGGGTGGGGGGTAGGAGGAGGGGGGTAGGAGGAGGAGGGGGGGGGGCGAGGGGGAGAATGACTCCCTGCTGCACTGTGACATTTCAGTTCACACAGTCAATATCCCATCACTGAAATTGCTGTAGACAGGTGAAGGTGCAACCCTGTTTTCTTACTAATTGAAATGAGGACACGAGGCAGGTGAGATATAAAAGCCTGAACTAATCTTACCTCCAAAGACTTACCATAAATCTCAGTTACATTATTCAAGTAAAGCAGCTTCTTGTATTTAGTAGTGAAATGAATACCATCTCGCGCCATAATAACTGGTGATTGTTAAAAGATAGCAGGACCCTGGGAGGTGTCATTAACTGTTCCACCGTTTAACCAGATAATGAATGTGACAGGCAGTTGATCAGTGGACCTGTGGAATGAGTAATTCCTACAATTACTCTGCCCAGACCAATCTTACTGCCGTATACACAGATTGACAGCGTGTGAAGATTAGCAAAGGTTAGCCACCAAATTTACACATTCTCGTTGCATCAAATACTTTCAAACCCCACTCGGCCGGACCTGCCCAACATAGACATCATTTCACAGTCTGTACTGCCCTCTCCTTCCTCAGATCCAACACATTTATTCAATGTCATGGGGAAGGGGAAACAAACAAAGAGGTGGTCCCGAATGTGGAGAATAAGCTTGTGTGGCAAGATCGAAACCAGATATTCGTGAAACTCTGCAGAGTTTGCGCCGCTGATTTAGATTCTTGATTGAAAGTTTATGTGCTCTTTGAGACAATGCTCTCCAATTTCACAACTCAGCATTTCCTGCCAGATTATGTCATTGAAAAATAATTCCGATATTGGGATAAAACATTACACTGAGACTGGTTACGGGGTAATTGACACATGTTTCTTCATAAATTACAGGTAATCTTGAAATCCTGTGATTTTAAATAACAAATTCAATCTCTGAGCTTGAGTTAAACTTGTAGAGAATCAGTATCAGTTGGGGAGGATGAAGTTTACATTTTATTGTAAAGGTTTTAATATAAATGATTAAATGTTGGGGAGACAGGTGGTGAAATGCCAAGTTGCTGATCATTCTCGCTATTTCCATGTATCTCGGACACAGTTTGTTGAAGAACCAGTGACTAATTTACGAGGTTGTTCTCAGTATAGTGGCTCCATTGTTTTAACCAGCTTCTATTGTTGTCTGCCCAGAGGCCTGGCTTTGTTGGCAGAGTCTTTACTCCGCTCTCAAAGTCTAAGGCTGAAGAGTTAAAACACTCATTCATTGAAACAGAATGGTGACAGGAGTTCTCTCATAAAACCATAAGATGTAGGAGCAGATGTAGGCTATTCGGCCCATCAAATCTGCTCCTCCATTCAATGATGATCTGTTATAATCCCCAACTCCACTTTCCCAGACTTCTGGTGATGAGGATGTGCTGAGCAGTCACACATCAGGTGGCTTTCTTCCGTAAAACAGAATAATCGGCACTTTTGATCGAATTTAGCCCGCTAAATCAGACTAAAACATCCCCTCACCCTCAAAGACAAGATGTGCAGTAAGGATGCCAGAAAGGAGCAGCTCAACAGGCCACAGGGACATCAGGAACTGAGGCAAGGGACAAGAGTTGTGAGCAAGCAGATCAGCAGACCCACGAGGCGAGCCCCCCCCCCCCCCCTGGCTATCCCTGAGAGAGAGAGACTGGCAACTGTCGTTATGAGCAAGGGAACCAATTTGTAGAAAGGGGGGGGGGGAGGGGGGGCAAGGGCAGCAGGGGGTGGAGGTGTTAGAGGGAACACCAATAGAGTGAGCATAGGAGGGGGTCAGATTGACCCCAGGAGGGAGGCCACCACACTAATGGGAACGCTAAGCCAGGCGGTATGAGGGGGGGGGGGGGGGGCAAAGACAATCTCCCACCCAGGGGATCGTGTCTGGCAGGGTGGCACAACACCAACGAGGGGAAAGCAGAGGGGTAAACAGAATGGGCGGTTACACGGTGTTGGGGGGGGGGGGGGGGGGCAGCGGGGGGGGGGGGAGAACAAAACCGCAAGGGGAACAAAACAACAGGGGGGTGGGGGGGAAGGGCTCTGGACATGGCTTCAACAGGTCACTCTCGGAAACGTGGAACAAGGTGGCACCCCCAAGTAGCCACTATGTAGGGTCCGTGAACAAAGGGAAACCCTGGAGTGCAGGGGCATGTCCACAATGTTTTATCCCACAGGAGAGGAGACAAAACCCCCACCAGCATAGTCACCTGGAACGCCAGGGGGCAGATGGGGGCAATGGACCCATGGTGATCCCTGCACCCAGGTGAGAAGGAATTTTCTCACCAGTACACAAGGACTTTTCCCGCTTCAACTTCGTCACAGTGGGGAAATCGGTGCTTCGAGATAGAGCGGAATACCCCACGATAGTCATCTCCGACCACGCTCCATATTACCTGGATGTGAGGTTGGAGACGGGCCGTGCCCAGCGCCCCATATGAAGACTGAACACGGACCTCCTGGCCGACAAGGTCTTCTGCCAGAATGCATCACAGGCCATAGGCGATTACATCACTAACAACCAGAATGGGGAAGCCTCACCTTCCACAATCTCGCAGGCTCTGAAGTCGGTCATTAGAGGAGAGATTATGGCCTCTAAGCCTCGTAGAGACAGGGAAGAGCGAGCGGCAAGGCAACTACTGATCAACTCCATCCTGGAGGTCAACAGAAGATACTCCGAGGCCCCGACCATAGAGCTTCTGGTGGTTAGGAAAAAGCTACAAATGGACTTTAACCTGCTATCCACCAAGAAAGCAGTGCACCAACTTTGCCAGACATGGGAGACCTCCTATGAACGTGGAGACAAGGCTGGCCTCCTATTGGCTCACCAGCTGAGAAAGCAGGCAGCCACGAGGGAAATAGCCCAGGTGAAGGAAGCAGAGGCAGATTGGTAGCCCAACCAAAAAAGGTCAACAAAGCATTCGAGGCCTTACAGCGGTGATTGTACACCTCCGAACCCCCGGCCAGGGACTCGGGGATGAAATGGTTCCTCGATAGACTGGATATGCCAGTTGTGGTGGACCATGGATGGAGGGAGCTTGAAGCACCACTGGGATGGGGCGAGGTCATGGAGAGCATCAGCTCCATGCAGGTGGGGAAGGTGCCGGGACCTGACAGGTTCCCAGCAGATTTCTACAAGAGATTTGTGATGGTACTGGCCCCATGCTTATGGGAGATGTTCGCAGATTCACTAGCGAGGGGCACCCTGCCTCCAACACTAACACAGGCCACAATATCGCTGATACCCAAAAAGGACAATGAGTCAATGGACTGTGGATCATACAGACCCATTTCACTGCTCAATGTGGACACGAAAATCCTCGTACAAATTCTGGCTAGTGGCTGGAGAATTGCGTACCAGAGGTGGTCGCAGAGGACCAGACGAGCTTTGTTAAGGGTAGACAGCTCACAGCAAACATCAGACCCTTGCTGAATGTGATACTGGTCCCATCTGGAGAGAGAACACTAGAGGTGATTGTCTTCCTGGACGCAGAAAAGGCCTTCGACAGAGTCCAGTAGAAATAACTCATTGAGATACTAGGCCGGTTTGGACTGGGCAGTGTTCACCTCATTGGTGAAACTCCTGTATGACACCCCATAGGTGAGTGTATGGACCAACGCCACCAGCTCTGAATACTTCCTGCTGCACAGAGGCACAAGGCAGGGATGCCCTCTGTCATCGCTCTTATTCACCTTGGCAATCGAGCCAATGGTGATCATCCTCAGAACGGCGAGAATCTGGAAGGGAAACCCAAGAGAAGGCAGAGAGTACCGATCCCTGTGGTACTTACTAGTTTTAGATTGCCATCCTGAAAATCCCTCTCTTATCCCAACTCTCTGTCTTCTATTAGTTAGCCAATCCTCTGTCCATGCTAATATACTACCCACAACATCATGGACTCTTATCTTATTGAATAATGGTACCTAATGAAACACCTTTTGGAAATCCAAGTACATTACATCTACTGGATCCCCTTTGTCTATCACTCTATCCTGTTCATTACCACCTCAAAAAATTCCAAGAAATTTGTCAACCATGATTTCCGTTTCATTAAGTCAAGCTGATTGTAATGCATTTCTAAATGCGCTGCTATTACGTCCTTTATAATGGACTCAAACATTTTCCCAATGACAGATGTTAAGCTAACTGGCCTGGAGATACTTGTTTTTTGTCTCCCTGTGTTTTTTGAATAAAGGTGTTATGTTGGCAGTTTTCCAATCCTCTGGGACTTTTCCAGAATTTAAGGATTCTCGGAAGATTACTACCAGTGCTTCCACTATCTCTGTAGCTGCATCCTAGGATGCAAGCCATCAGCCTCAGGGGACTTATCGGCCTTTAGTCCCATTAATTTCCCTAATACCTTTTGCCTATTGATAGTTATTGTATTTATTTCCTCCCACCCCCCACACTCCCTGTTTATTTATTTTTGGAATGTTATTAGTATCTTCCCCCATGAAAACTGATGCAAAATATTTATTTAATTTCTCGCTGTTGTTATTTCCCCAGCCTCATTCTCAAAGGAGCCTTTCTTCACATTGCATCCTCTCTTCCATTTTGTTTATTTAAAGAAACATTTGCTGTCCATTTTTATATTACTTCCTAGTTTACCCTCTGAGGGTGGGATTTTCCCACCAGCCCGCCATGTGTTTTTTAGAAGCGTGGGCAGCCCACCAGCGGGATCTCCCAGCACCCTGGTTGCTGGGAAACCGGTGTGCCGTTTGAGACCAGAATTCCCGGCTGGTGTGAACAGCCGGTAAATCTCGCTGTGTTTATCTCCTCCTCTTTATTATTTTTTGGTCATTTTTTGTTGGTTTTTAAAACTTTCCCAATCCTTTGTCTCACAATATGGCAAAGATTAGTGGAATGTTTTTTCTTTCAGTTCAACACTACTCTTCACTTCATTGGAAGGTGGACACTCTCCTGCAAACTGGCCCATCACACTCAAAGGAATAAGGAACGTATGCATTATGAGACATGCTGATATATTTTATTTGTTTCCAGTGTCTACCCAGCAACACTGGAAATTTCCCAGATATGTGCTGCCCAAAGGAAGCAGGAGAAATCCATCCTGGTCAATTACCACCCACCAGTCTGCTCTCGATCAGTTGCCGAACGGCGACAAGGTGTCTTTACTCCGATCCTAATGCTCAATTTGGGTTCTGCACCAAACCAAAGGTGGGGAGGTGTTGGTACGGTGGGATTGTCATTGGACTGATAATCCAGAGTCTCAGGCTAATATTTTGGGAGATGGCTGTAGATCCCATCATGGCAACTGGTGGAATTTAAATTCAGTTAATAAAGCTGGAATTAAAAGACTGGTCTCAGCGATATTGGCCAGGAATCAATGTCGTAAAAACCCATCTGGTTCACTAATGCCAGCGAAATCTGCCATCTTCCCGAGCCTATATGTGACTCCAGGCCCACACGATATGGTTGACTCTGAAATGCCCTCCAAAATGCTTACTCACTTATTAAAATTGCTGCAAAGTTGACAAAAGGAATGAAACTGAACTGACCACCCAACATTGACCCCGGCACCGGAAACGAGAATGGCAAACCCAGCCCTGCCAACCCTGCAAAGACTTTCTTACTAGCGTCTGGGGGCTGGTGCCAAAGTTGGGAGAGCTGCCCCACAGACTAGTCAAGCAACAGCCTGACACAGTCATACTCACAGAAACATACCTTACAGATAAATGCAGACACCACTATCACCAACCCTGGGTATGTCCTGTCTCACTGGCGGGACAGACCCAGCAGAGGTGGTGGCACAGTGATATACAGTCGGGAGTTGCCCTGGAAGTCCTCAATGTCAGCTCTGGACCCCATGATGTCACATGGAACAGGACAACCATGGGCAAGGAAACTCCTTTATCATGTCCCAACCCCCTCCCCTGAGCTGATGAACCAATATTCCATGTTAAACAGAGGAATGTCCTCTGGCTGGGGAATTTCAATGTCCATCACCAAGAGTGGCTCAGTAGCTTCACTACAGACTGAGCTGGTCGGGTCCTAAAGGATAAAGCTGCAAGGTTGGGTCTCTGGCAGGTTGTGAAGGAACCAACAAGAGGGAAAAAATATTCGACCTCAGCCTCACTAATCTGTCTGCCGTAAATGCATCTGTCCATGACAGACAAGAGTGATTACCACAATCCTTGTGGAGACAAATTCCTGTCTTCACATTGAGGGTATCCTCCATCGTGTTGTGTGCCACTACCACTGTGCTAAATGGGATAGTGTTATCAGCCCAATTTAGGTTCCAGGGATCAGGACCATACAGTTTCCCATGACCTCCCTGGAATATGAACTTCCCTGTTAAGGGGGTGGGGCTTCCCCTCAACAAGATGAGTCCTAACTCATATAAAAGAGGAGTTGCGGAGTTGTCGATTTGTATTGCAATAAACCTTGTTTGCTAATTTCTACTTAAGGTCTATCCATTCTGCTTACCGTGGATTCAATGGTGGCGATGAGGACTCAGTAGAGCTGCTGTTGACGCCGGTTGCTATGCGCCTGGTCCACCTTGTCTAGGCCTTGGAAGGCCCTACTTCTAACCGCCGAAATGCCGCATATTGGAAATCTGGAACTTTTTAACGTATTGCAGGTGATTGGCGACAATACGTAGAACACATGCAATATTTTTTTTGAATGAATGCACTGACTGGCGATAAGGGACAAACTGATATTGCTGACACCTTGTGGAGGGCCCACCTACTGTGAGAAAGAGCCTGACACACCCGGACCCCCCAGATACACGGTTATTCTCCTCCCTGGTGATGGAGCGTTCCGACCCGAAACCACCACAGATGGTGCACCGTTTCCGGTTCCACACCGCAGCTCAGGCCCAGGCTGAGCCTGTGAGTGACCTCCTGGCCATCTGCAGTTAGACTGGCAGTGGGTGTGCCACATGCACCTATATGGCCCAGAAGGGGTTCTGACAATGTTTCTATCGGTCTTCCAGGTATTCCAGGATGGCTTGGGCATCATCAAAGGGCTGTGGCTCGATAAGCGGGACCTGATGGCTCAACCACGCTATTTACGCACCTGACCTGTTCCATTCGCCTTACGACCCATGGTGGACGCTCAATTGGGCCGGAGGGAGAGTTGGGCTTCATCCACCCGGTGAAATTCTCCAACTTGGTGACATCGGACGTCCCAGTCATGCATTAGTGCATTTGTGTGGCGACTATAAGATGATGGTCCACCACCGTGTGACCCGACTGGATCGTTATCTGGTCCTGAGGATCTCAGCGGTGGGCGCATGTTTACAAAACTCGCCATGAGTCACATTTGCCTCCAGTTTGTCCTGGCCCTCGAATCCAGACACTTTGTAACCATGAACACACACAGGGGGCTTTATGAATACACTGGCCTACCCTTTATGGTTTCCTCCGAATGTGCTATATTCCAGCAAGTAATGGCAAACATTCTGTGGGCCTGTCCCACGTGGCGGTCTATCTGGACGGTGTTCTGATCACAGGCTCGTCCGACCAGGAGCACCTGCAAACCCTGGCTGATGTGCTGAGGTATTTTGAGGAATCCTGCATCCACCTCTGGTGGGAGAAATGTGTCTTCAATGCCACCAAAGTAACATACCTCAGCTGTCACGTACACCGCCATGGTTTACACCCAGTGGGAGGAAAGATACAAGCATTCGGCAGGCTCCTGTACCAGGTGTCCCACCACCTCTGCACAGCTGTGAGAGATGCCTTCTCTCTCACAATCTCCAAATGAAATCAAATTAGCTAAAGTAAAACTTAAAGGTTTCTCTACCTCACAAGGCAACCGCTGCTGGTTTATTTACTCTCCACATCATAGCCCTCTCTAAGCACAATAGAATCACAGTTGGAATTGAATCCAATCCCCACACATACAAACATCTTTGTCCAGCATGAAGTTAACTATAGGTTTTTTAATATAATTTTTATTATTGTCACAAGTAGGCTTACAGTAACATTGCAATGAAGTTACTGTGAAAAGCCCCTAGTCGCCACATTCCGGCGCCTGTTCGGGTACACAGAGGGAGAATTCACAATGTCCAATTCACCTAACAGCACGTCCTTCGGGACCTGTGGTAGGAAACCGGAGCACCCAGAGGAAACTCACGCAGACACAGGGACAACGTGCAGACTCCGCACAGACAGTGACCCAAGCCGGGAATCGAACCTGGGACCCTGGTGCTGTGAAGCCACAGTGCCAACCACTGTGCTACCATGCTGCCCTTCAAGGCCCAGAAACATTACATTTTTTAAAACAGTTAAAACTCTGCCTTATATCTAATATTAACCAGTACAAATATAAATCCCTTCAAACTACCTTTATTTTTCTAACACCTCCCCTTTGAAAGAAAGAAATCTTCAGCATTTTAGTTTTCTGAGTTCACAATTAGACATGTCATAATCTGTAATTACAATGATTTAACCAAAACAGTGATAATAACCTCAGTAGCATCATCAGAATCTATACATGGTAACATCATACCTCAAGTCTTGTGTTTCTTTACCTTATGATTTCCAGTTTTCAAGTAGGAAAATAATGTTTAATTTACGTCTGCAGAGCAATCATTCTTTTTCTCACTTGTAGGTATAGTTCCATTCTCAAGCACACTTTCCAAATTCACATGTGGAAAATTTCATTTTGATTTAACACAGTGAAAATGTCATCTTTGCGTGTTGACATCTCGTTTCTTCCCTTGTCTCTTTTAGTTATTTTAATAATCTTGTTAAGATGCTTATCTTCACTCAGATTACTCTTGCATTGTTTGTTCTTTGAACCTTTTGTGACCTTATTGTTTCTCCCAGTCCCATTTCAAACAAATGGGACTGGGAGTCTCCGACCCTCCACGCTGCAATCGTGCCCAGTGTGGGGGCGGAGAATAGCCGTTCACGCCGGAAATCCAGCACGACGGCGCTTCCGCGATTCTCCACGGACGCACCGGTCGTGCGTGCAGCGGCCCTCACGGCGATTCGCCGCAGAGTCCCGCCGGCGTGGTTCCAACCTGGGAGCTCGGACCCACGGCCACGGTGGACGTCCTGGTAGGAGGGCAGGGGGATCAGACTCCGGGGGGGGGGGGCCCTTCAGGTCCAGGCCTGCAATCGGGGGCAACCGATTGGCTGGCGCCCGCAATCTGGAGGGGGCCTCCTTCCGCCTGGACCCATTGTAGGTCTCCGCCATGTTTCTCGGCGTCAGGGCGGACACGGCAGCCACGCGCATGCGCCAGAGCGGCATATGCATACGCGGACTCACGCCGGCCGTACCGGAGTATCACTCCGCCACCGTGCTGGCCCCCTGAAGACCACTGAATGCTGGGCCAGGAGGCCTGTTGATGCCGGCGTACACTACTCCGGTGTTTACGCCAGCGTCAACACTTGCCCGGGATTTCAGAGAATGCCACCGATTTTCAATTCGGTTTGAACCATGTCAATAGGTTCAATAATCAGAATCATGGGGTGGGGGGGGGGGGGGAGGGCTGAATGGGGGGAGACAGGAGGGACCATAAACCGAACCAGAGGGCGGCAAAATGTATACAGGATCAATTAAAGAAGGACAGGACAAACCTTTCTGTACAATAGTCACTTAATGCGGGTAAGAGAAATGTGATGTAAAAATGGCAATATAAAGATTTTTTTTTAAATCAGAAAATGATAGAATCCCTACAGTGTAGAAGAAGGCCATTTGACCCATCGGGTCTAGACCAACCCTCTGAAAGAGCACCCTACCTTGGCCCACTCCCCCACCCTATCCTTTCCGTCCCATAACTCCTCTTAACCTTTGGACACTTAGGCAATTTAGTGCACCAATCCATCTAACCTGCCAATCTTTGGACTGTGGGAAGAAACCCATGAAGACATGGTGAGAATGTGCAAACTCCACACGGGGGAGGAGGGGGGGGGTTCACCTGAGGCTTGAATTGAAGCCGGGTCCCTGGTGCTGTGAGACAGCAGTGCTAACCACTGTGCCACTGTGCTGCCTCTCTCTGAAGTTTCATAGCTCGTTCTTACCCTTTAATGTTTGTACACAAGTTCCAAACTATCTCAGTCCAGTTCTCAGTAGAGTTTGAATGGTCTTTGGCAAACTGTTCACTCCCTTTTCTCCCGACGATTACATCTCGTGTCGCATCACCAACAAGCATTTTTAAATCAGAATCTTTGGTAATTGACTCAGAAAGATCATTTAGCAATGTCAATACTCCTGGTTGACAATCTGTGCTTTCCAAATATGCAAATACTTCAGTAGTTTTCTTATTGTCCATTACTGACTTTGAGACATCAGTAATATGACTTGGATCAGTTATTTGCTCAACTCAATATTCAACAATGATGTCTTACTCACAGGAACAACTTCCAAATTGTGACACTCCATACCATCCATCTTCTCCTTCATTACAAAACCTTCTAGAATACAGGCCAGGGATGTACTTCTGAGGCTGTACAAGGCTCTGGCCAGACCCCATTTGGAGTATTATGAGCAGTTTTGGGCCCCGTATCTAAGGAAGGATGTGCTGGTCTTGGAAAGGGTCCAGAGGAGGTTTACAAGAATGATCCTTGGAATGAAGAACTTGTCGTATGAGGAACGGTTGAAGACTCTGGGTCTGTACACGTTGGAGTTTAGAAGGGCGAGGGGGAATCTTATTTAAACTTACAGGATACTGCGAGGCCTGGACAGAGTGGACGTGGAGAGGATCTTTCTAGGAAAAACTAGAACCAGAGGACACCATCTCAGACTAAAGGGACGATCCTTTAAAACAGAGATGAGGAGGAATTTCTTCAACCAGTGGGTGGTGAATCTGTGGAACTCTTTGCCGCAGAAGGCTGTGGAGGCCAAATCACTGAATGTCTTTAAGACAGAGATAGATAGGTTCTTGATTAATAAGGGGATCAGGGGCTATGGGGAGAAGGCAGGAGAATGGGGATGAGAAAATATCAGCCATGATTGAATGGCGGCGCAGACTCGATGGGCCGAGTGGCCTAATTCTGCTCCTATGTCTTATGGTCTTATTTTCTCCATTTTGCTTTGAAGTTCAAAAATCTCATTTTTCTACTCATGACAAAATTCTAACAGTTCATTATTTTTCCTTTTTATTTCTGTATCCAACCAATTATTCTGATTTATCAGAACCTCTTTTCTTCTTCAAGGCATTTTCCATGATACCTCATACATGCTTCTAATGCATAATGTTCACCAAGTTTTAACTGAAGATCTACCTCTGCCATGTTTGCTTTTTCAAGTTTATCTTTTAAACAGTTCGTCCTCAGTCAAAAGTTCTACTTTTCCTGACTGATTCCTATTTATTCTCATCAATTCATTTTTTTCATCCACAAACTCTTCTTTCAAACGTGAAAGTTGACTTCCTGTAATAACAGGTTTTCCTTGAATTGCTTGTTACCTGCGCTCGCGGTAACTTCATTGCAGTGTTAATGTAAGCCTACTTGTGACAATAATAAAGATTATTATTGTTATAAGTATCTAATTTTCTCCACAGTAATTAACAGAAGTTTGTCAATATCACCATGATCAACTAACTGCCTATTGCAATACAGTTGTTTCACATGGCTGTCTCCACAAGCCAAATCATTACCTCTGATGAAATCTACTCCTCCAATAGGTAATTTAAGAATAATTCCCACCGTGACAATTCAATTTACAAAATTACTTCTTAAATTAACTTTACACAAATAAACAGGTTCATCCCTTCCATTAATACATCTTACTAATTAATTTCTCTTCATTAAACTTCCTGGGATACAAATTGTATCACCAGCCACCATCAATGATTGCTCTGCTCCGGCAGCACTTTAAATTTTAATTTGTTTACTTATTTTGTTGGACGAGAAACGGGAAGCTTCTTCTTTTGAAACAAAGCATTCAGAACCTCCCATAGTCATAGAAGTTATAGAATCCCTACAATGCAGAAGGATGCCATTCAGCCCATTGAGTCTGCACCAGCCCTTCGAATGAGCACTCTACCTAGATTCACACACCCACCCGATCCCTGCTATCCCAACTAACCTTTTTGGACAATATGGGTCAATTTAGTATGGCCAATCCACCTAACCTGCACATCTTTGGACTGTGGGAGGAAACCGGAGCACCCGGAGGAAACCCAGGCAGACACAGGGAGAATGTGCAGACTCCGCACAGACAGTGACTCAAGCCGGGAATCGAACCCGGGTCCCTGGCGCTGTGAGGCAGCAGTGCTAATCACTGTTAGCCATTGCTAACCACTGCCTGTCTTCCTTCACCAGTACTCAAATAATGCTCTGAACTATCTTGAGGCCTCTCCTCCTTTCTCATTGATTCTGAAGGAACGTGTTTCACCTGCACCAGTGCTACAGTTTTAACTGGTGATGTTTTCCTTCCCACGACCTCAATTTTTCTTCCATTTCATTTCCAACAATACGTTTGTTAGAATCGAAACACTTAGGCCAATGAATGACACTTCCACCCTCAGCATCTTCCTTTTTGATTGGAGGTGCAATTCCCTGACTGTTCCCAACTGTTCCATCTTTTTCCTGTCTGTTTTCATTTCTCCTTTCCACTCTCTATCCATTTCTTGTTTAAAAGCTTGACGGAAAAAAATATTTGGTTCTATGGACAACTTTGTAATCCTCAGCTAACCCTCTTGCCTGTCTAGCAGCTTGAACCTTTTGTTCCTCAACATGTGCCCGAATAAGCAAAAGAAGTGAATCTTTAATTTTTTATAAAACAATCAATTCTTTAAGGGCTTCATTTATTATCTCCAACTTTAATGCTCATATCAACCATGGATTTTGCTTCACCCTCTTGAATTTGATATGAGTTTGCTCAGGCTGCTTTCTTGTGTTTTGAAACTACTGCCTGCACACCTCAGGAATTAACTCATATGCACCAAAGATAGTTTTCTTTACTACATCATAGTCGATAGATAACTCTTCCGATAATGATGCGTACACTTCACTTGCTCTACACCAGTCTATTTTGCAAATGTTTCTTGGTCATTTCATCTGTTCAGCTACCTTTTCAAAGGAAATAAAGAATGCATCCACATCTTTTTCCTCAGGTTTTGGAATGAATTTTGTATGGATTTAAACATTTCTCCACTAGGTTCATGGCCAGAACTGCTTCCTTCCTCAACCTACTCTGGTGTATCTTTTTTAACTGTCAGCATTTTAAGGTGAAATTGTCTCTCTTTCTCCTTTTCACTTCTTCCCTTGCTAATCTTTCTACTTCCAAATCAAGTTTTCTCATTTCATTTTCCTTTTAAAAAGCTCATTCTTTTTCCTGCATTTCAATTTTTTTTTCATTTCTATTTCTTTCCCTTTCTCTTTTTCCATCATTTCAACTTAGTTCATTTGTCATTGAATTGTAGCTAATTATGTGGCTGGCGGACCGGAGAATCGCGATCAGTAACTTTTACTTAAAACGCGGAGGAACAGACTCACAGGACCACTAATTAGTTTTAGCAACAAGAAAAAGACATTTATTAAACATGAAAGAATTGGATTATACTCACCCCTTAGTTTAACAATTACATTCAGATTGTGAGATTAACATGTATTACAAAGTACATTTTAAACTAAAGGTAAAGTCTCCATAGTCCCAGATGACCATAGGCTGCTTTCCCCTTTGAAGGGGGAGCTGATTTAACCTGAGGATCACCACAAATCAGGCGAGGGGCAAGGTTGAAAAGGCGGGGCCTTCATGAATAACTTCAGCCTTGACCCACTACAATTCGCATACTGCCATAAATGGTCCACAGCAGACGCTATCTCCCTGGCCCTACACTCACCCCTGGAGCATCTCGACAACAAGGACTCCCACGTCAGACTCCTATTTATTGACCACAGCTCCGCCTTCAACACCATAATCCCAGCCAAGCTCATATCAAAGCTCCAAAACCTAGGACTTGGCTCCTCTCTCTGCAACTGGATCGTTGACTTCCTGACCCACAGATCACAATCAGTAAGGATAAACAACAACACCCCCTCCACAATAGTCCTCAATACGGGGGCCCCGAAAGGCTGCGTGCTTAGCCCCCTACTAATCTCCTTATACACACATGACAGTGTGGCAAAATTTGGCTCCAACTCCACCTACAAGTTTACTGATGACACGACCAACGTGGGTCGGATCTCGAGCAACGATGAGTCAGAGTAGAGTAGGGAGATAGAGAACCTAGTGGAGTGGTGCAGCGACAACAATCTCTTCCAAATGTCAGCAAAACTAAAAAGCTGGTCATTGACTTCAGGAAGCAAAATATGATACACGCCCCTGTCTATATCAATGGCACCGAGGTGGAGTTGGTTAACAGCTTCTGATTCCGAGGTGTAAACATCACCAACATCACCTGGCTCAACCACGTCGATGCTATGACCAAGAAATCACAACTGCTCCGATACTTCCTGTGGAAACTAAGGAAATTTGGCATGTCCACATTGACTTACCAATTTTTACAGATGCACCATAGAAAGCACCCTATCTGGCTGCATCACAGCCTGGTATGGCAACTGCTCGGCCCAAGAACGTACAAAACTACAGAGTCGTGAACACAGCCCAGTCCATCACACGAACCCGCCTCCCATCCATTGACTCTGTCTACGCCTCCCGCTGCCTGGGGAAAACAGGCAGCATAATCAAAGACCCCTCCCACCCACGTTATTCTCTCTTCCATGGGCAGATTCAATAACAGCTTCTCCCTGCTGTTACCAGACTCCTAAACGACCCTCTTATGGACTGAACTGATCACTTCTCACATCTTCTCTACTGAGTAGTACTGCACTCCTGTATGCTTCACCCTATGTCTGTGTCTATGTATTTATATTGTGTATTTATTGTATGCCCTACGATTTTTCATGTACGGAACGATCTGTCTGGTCTGTACGCAGAACAATACTTTTCGCTTCACCTCGGTACACATGCCAATAAATCAAATCCTAAGGCGGAGGTGTGCCTGCTATAGGACTTTAAGACGTTAAAAGAATTCTTATAGACAAAGAATAAAAGTTAAATAATGTGAATGTTGGAGATGTGAAAATGCTGGAAATACACAGCAGTTGTGACAGCCTCGGTCGAGGGAGAAGCCAAGTTAACATTTCGAGCAAAATCTGACTCTTTTGGGAACTGAAAAAACAAACTCTTTCCATTTGTGGGGCATCCAAAATGAGAGTTCCTCGCCAATCCAGGAAGGAATTGAGGAGAAACCCCCTCGTCGACAGAATGCAGAGGAGTCGCTACCAACCGGTCAATTCCAGAAATACATTTACGGGGAAATTAGATAAACACACGGATGGAGAAAGAGGAGAAGAATATGCTGATGGGGTGAGATGGCATAGAATGGGAGAAAGATGCTGTGGAGCACAGGCCAGATGGGCCGAATGGCTTATTTCTGTGTTGTAAATGTTATGTTTTGCCGCATTCAGATTTTATGAGGTTACTGAAATGTTTATCATACATAGAAACATAGAAAATAGGAGCAGGAGGAAGCCATTCAGCCCTTCAAGCCTGCTCTGCCATTCATTATGATCGTGGCTGATCATCCAACACAATAGCCTAATCCCGGTCCCCCCCCCCCCCCCCCCATATCCTTTGAACCCCTTCGCCCCAAGTTTAATATCTAACTGCTTCTTAAAAACACACAGGGCGGGATTTACCGACTCCCCCTCCCCGACGCGTGATTTAGGACGGAGCGGCCTGCCATCTGATCTACCGGTTCCGCCACTGTCAATGGGATTTCCCATTGACCCCACCCCTCGTTGCCAGGCAACCCCTGCGCCGGTGTGAACAGCCGGTAAATCCCACCCACAATGTTTTGACATCAACTACTTCCTGTGGTAACAAATTCCACAGGCTCACCATTCTCTGGGTGAAGAAATTTCTCCTCATCTCTGTCCTAAATGGTCTACCCCGTATCCTCAGACTGTGACCCTGGTTCTGGACTCCCCCGCCACCGGGAACATCTTCCCTGAATCTACCCTGACCAGCCCTGTGAGAATTTTATAGGTTTCTATGAGATCCCACCTCATTCTTCTGAACACCAGCAAATACAATCCTAACCAATTCAATCTCTCCTCGGAAGTCAGTTCCGCCATTCCAGGGATCAGGGGGGAAGTGATGAGGAAACTCCCTCATTAGTAATGGAGCTTTCTTCACTTTAGTCAAGAGTTCAGGAATTGGCTATTCCCAATTAAATTCGGGCTGCGAGTCAAAACATCTGTTGTTCGCTTTGAAGATGAAGTCTGCGCTGAGAGGAGAGAGCGTCTTCACCTGGAGTTTGTGCTCTGAGGAGAGAGCATCTGCACCTGGAGCCTGTGCTCTTAGGAGAGAGGGTCTTCGCCTGGAGCCTGTGCGGAGAGGAGAGAACATCTTCACCTGGAGTTTGTGTTCTGAGGAGAGAGTGTCTCCACCTGGAGTCTGTGCTGTGAGGAGAGAGAATCTTCACCTGGAGTCTGTGCTGTGAGGAGAGAGAGTCTTCAGCTGGAGCCTGTGCTCTGAGGAGAGAGAGTCTTCACCTGTAGTATGTGCTGTGAGGCGAGAGCATCTTCACCTGGAGCCTGTGCTCTGAGGAGAGAGTGTCTTCAACTGGAGCCTGTGCTCTGAGGAGAGAGAGTCTTCACCTGGAGTCTGTGCTGTGAGGAGACAGCGTCTTCACCTGGAGCATGTGCTCGGAGGAGAGAGTGTCTTCACCTGCAATCTGTGCTCTGAGGAGACAGTGTCTTCACCTGCAGTCTGTGCTCTAAGGAGAGAGAGTCTTCACCTGGAGTCTGTGCTGTGAGGAGAGAGTCTTCATGTGTAGTTGGTACTGTGAGGAGAGAGTGTCTTCACCTGCAGTCTGTGCTGTGAGGAGAGAGTCTTCATCTGGAATCTGTGCCCTGAGGAGAGAGTCTTCACCTGGAGTCTGTGCTCTGAGGAGAGAGAGTCTTCACCTGGAGTCTGTGCTCTGAGGAGAGAGCATCTTCATCTGGAATCTGTGCTGTGAGGAGAGATTGTCTTCACCTGGGGTCTGTGCTCTGAGGTGAGTGTGTCTTCACCTGGAGCCTGCTGTCTGCGGAGAGAGCGTCTTCACTTGGAGTCTGTGCTGTGAGGAGAAAGGGTCTTCAGCTGGAGTCTGTGCTGTGAGGAGAGAGCGTCTTCATCAGGAGCCTGTGCTCTGAGGAGGGAGGGTCTTCACCTGGAGTCTGTGCTGTGAGGTGTGAGAGTCTTCACGTCGACACTGTGCTGTGAGGAGAGAGCATCTTCAACTGGATCCTGTGCTCTGAGGAGAGAGAGTCGTCACCTGGAGTCTGTGCTGTGAGGAGAGATTGTCTTCACCTGGAGTCTGTGCTCTGAGGAGAGAGAGTGTTCACGTGGAGTCGGTGCTCTTAGGAGAGATGGCCTTCATCCGCTGTCTGTGCTCTGAGGAGAGAGTGTCTTCACCTGGAGCCTGTGCTGTGAGGAGAGTGAGACTTCAGCTGGACCCTGTGCTGTGAGGAGAGAGTCTTCAGCTGGAGCCTGTGCTGTGAGGAGAGAGCATCTTCACCTGCAGTCTGTGCTCTGAGGTGAGAGCATGTTCACCTGGAGTCTGTGCTGTGAGGATAGAGAGTCTTGTCCTGGAATCTGTGCTGTGAGAAGAGAGTGTTCACCTGGATGCTGTGCTCTGAGGAGGGAGGGTCTTCAGCTTGAGCCTGTGCTCTGAGAGAGTTTCTTCACCTGGAGTCTATGCTGTGAAGAGAGAACGTCTACACCTGGAGCCTGTGCTCTGAGGAGACAGTGTCTTCACCTAGAGCCTATGCTGTGAGGAGTGAGTCTTCACCTGGAGTCTGTGCTCTGAGGAGAGCCTACCTTCACCTGGAGACTGTGCTCCGAGGAGAGAGCGTCTTCACCTGGAATCTGTGCTGTGAGGAGAGAGGGTCTTCACCTGGAATCTGTGCTCTGAGGAGAGAGGCTTCACCTGGAATCTGTGTTCTGAGGTGAGTGTGTCTTCACCTGGAGCCTGCTGTCTGCGGAGAGAGCGTCTTCACTTGGAGTCTGTGCTGTGAGGAGAGAGGGTCTTCATCTGGAGCCTGTGCTGTGAGCAGAGTGAGTCTTCACCTGGAGTCTGTACTGTGAGGAGAGAGTCTTTGCGTGGCTTCGGTACTCTGAGGAGAAAGCATCTTCACCTGGACCCTGTGCTCTGATGAGAGACCGTCTTCATCTGGAGCCTCTGCTCTGAGGAGAGTGAGTCTTCACCTGGAGCCTGTGATGTGAGGAGAGAGTCTTCACGTCAAGCCTGTGCTGTGAGGAGAGAGCATCTTCAACTGGAGCCTGTGCTCTGAGGAGAGAGTCTTCACGTCGAGCCTGTGCTGTGAGGAGAGAGCATCTTCACCTGGAGTCTGTGCTGTGAGGGGAGACGTCTTCTCCTGGAGTCAGTGCTTTGAGGAGAGACTATCGTCACCTGGAATCTGTGCTGTGAGGAGAGAGAGTCTTCACCTGGAGCCTGTGCTCTTAGGAGACAGTGTCCTCACGTAGAACCTATGCTGTGAGGAGTGAGTCTTCACCTGGAGTCTGTGCTCTGAGGAGAGAGAGTCTTCACCTGGAGTCTGTGCTGTGAGGAGAGTCTTCACGTTGAGTCGGTGCTCTTAGTAGAGATGGCCTTCATCTGCTGTCTGTGCTCTGAGGAGAGAGTGTCTTCACCTGGAGTCTGTGCTGTGAGGAGAGAGAGTCTTCACGTGGAGTCGGTGCTCTTAGGAGAGATGGCCTTCATCTGCTGTCTGTGCTGTGAGGAGAGTGAGTCTTCAGCTCGACCCTGTGCTGTGAGGAGAGAGGGTCTTCACCTGGAGCCTGTGCTGTGAGGAGAGAGAGTCTTGTCGTGGAGCGTGTGCTGGGAGGAGTGGCAGTCTTAACCTGGAATCTGTGCTGTGAGGAGAGAGTCTTCACATGGATGCTGTGCTCTGAGGAGGGAGGGTCTTCACCTAGAGACTGTGCTGTGAAGAGATTGTCTTCACCTGGTGTCTATGCTGTGAGGATTGAGTCTTCACCTAGAGTCTGTGCTGTGAGGAGAGAGTACCTTCACCTGGAGACTGTGCTCTGAGGAGAGAGAGTCTTCGCCTGGAGTCTGTGCTGTGAGAAGAGAGCATCTTCAACTGGAGCCTGTGCTCAGTGGAGAGAGGGTCGTCATCTGGAGCCTGTACTGTGAGGAGAGAGGGTCTTCACCTGGATCCTGTGCTGTGAGGAGGGATGGCGTTCATCTGGTGTTTGTGCTCTGAGGAGAGACTGTCTTCTCCCAGAGTCTGTCCTCAGTTCAAAGAGCATCTTCACCTGGAGCCTGTACTCTGAGGAGAGAGCGTATTCACCTGAAGTCTTTGCTCTGAGGTGAGAGTCTTAATGTGGAGTCGGTACTGTGAGGAGAGATTCACCTGGAGTCTGTGCTCTGAGGAGAGAGGGTCATCACCTGGAGTCTGTGCTGTGAGGAGATGCGTCTCCTCTTGGAGCCTGTGCTGTGAGGAGAGAGGGTCTTCACCTGGAGTCTGTGCTGTGAGGAGAGAGGGTCTTCACCTGGAGTCTGTGCTGTCAGGAGAGAGCATCTTCACCTGGAGCTTGTGCTGTGAGGAGAGAGTCTTCAGCTGGAGCCTGTGCTGTGAGGAGAGAGTCTTCAGCTGGAGCCTGTGCTGTGAGGAGAGAGCATCTTCAGCTGGAGCTTGTGCTGTGAGGAGGGAGTCTTCAGCTGGAGCCTGTGCTTTGAGCAGAGAGTCTTCACCTGGAGTCTATGCTGTGAGGAGAGAACGTCTTCACCTGGAGCCTGTGGTCTGTGGAGACAGTGTCTTCTCCTAGAGCCTATGCTGTGAGGAGTGAGTCTTCACCTGGAGTCTCTGCTCTGAGGAGAGAGTACCTTCCCCTGGAGACTGTGCTCCGAGGAGAGAGCGTCTTCACCTGGAGGCTGTGCTGTGAGGAGAGAGAGTCTTCACCTGGAGCCTGTGCTCTGAGGAGAGAGTCTTCACCTGGATCCTGTGCTGTGAGGAGGGTGTCTTCACCTGGAGGCTGTGCTGTGAGGAGACAATGTCTTCACCTGGAGCCTGTGCTCTGCGGTGAGAGAGTCTTCGCCTGGAGAGTGGGCTGTGCGGAGAGAGTCTTCACCTGGAGACTGTGCTCTGCGGAGAGAGTCTTCACATGGAATCTGTGCTCTGGGTTAAAGAGCCTCTTCACCTGAAGTCTGTGCTGCGAGGAGAGAGGGTCTTCACCTGGAATCTGTGCTGTGAGTAGAGAGTGTATTCATCTGGAGCTTGTGCTGTTAGGACAGAGTGTTTTCACCTGGAGTCTGTGCTATGAGGAGAGAGTCTTCACGTGGAGTCGGTGCTCTGAGGAGAGATGGCCTTCATCTGCTGTCTGTGTTTGGAGGAGACAGGGTCTTAACCCGGAGTCTGTGCTGTGAGGAGAGAGTCATCACGTGCCGTCGGTGCTCTGAGGAGAGATGGCCTTCATCTGCTGTCTGTGCTCTGAGGAGAGAGGGTCTTCACCTGGAGCCTGTGCTGTGATGAGATGAGTCTTCACCTGGAGTCTCTGCTGTGAGGAGAGAGCGTCTTCACCTGGAGTCTGTGCTGTGAGGAGAGAGTCTTCACCTAGAGCCTGTGCTCTGAGGAGAGAGTGACTTTTCCTGGAGTCTGTGCTGTGAGGAGGGATGGCCTTCGTCTGGTGTCAGTGCTCTGAGGAGAAACCGCCTTCTCCCAGAGTCTTTCCTCAGAGCATAGAGCATCTTCCCCTGGAATCTGTGCTGTGAGGAGAGAGTTTTCACCTGGAGTCTGTGCTGTGAGGAGAGAGTCTTCACCTGGAGGCTGTGCTCTGAGGAGGGAGGGTCTTCACCTTGAGCCTGTGCTCTGAGAGAATTTCTTCACCTGGAGCCTGGGCTCTGAGGAGAGAGTTTCTTCACCTGGAGCCTGTGCTCTGAGGAGATTGTCTTCACCTGGAGTCTATGCTGTGAGGAGAGAGCGTCTTCACCTGGAGGCTGTGCTGTGAGGAGAGAGGGTCTTCACCTGGATCCTGTGCTGTGAGGAGGGTTTCTTCACCTGGAGTCTGTGCTGTGAGGTGTGAGAGTCTTCACCCTGAGTCTATGCTGTGTGGAGAGAGTCTTCACCTGGAGGCTGTGCTCTGAGGAGATAGTGTCTTCACCTGGAGTCTATGCTGTGAGGAGACAGTGTCTTCACCTAGTGCCTATGCTCTGCGGTGACAGAGCCTTCGCCTGGAGAGTGGGCTCTGCGTAGCGAGTCTTCACCTGGAGCCTGTGCTCTAATGAGAGGGTCTTCACCTGGATCCTGTGCTGTGAGTATTGAAAGACTTCACCTGATGTCTGTGCTGCGAGGAGAGAGGGTCTTCACCTGGAATCTGTGCTGAGTAGAGAGTGTATTCATCTGGAGCTTGTGCTGTTAGGACAGAGTGTCTTCACCTGCAGTCTGTGCTGTGAGGAGAGAGTGTCTTCACCTGGAACCTGTGCTGTGAGGAGAGAGTCTTCATGTGGAGTCGGTGCTCTGAAGAGAGATGGCCTTCATCTGCTGTCTGTGCTCTGAGGAGAGAGGGTCTTCACCTGGAGCCTGTGCTGTGAGGAGATGAGTCTTCTCCTAGAGCCTATGCTGTGAGGAGTGAGTCTTCACCTGTAATCTGTGCTGTGAGGAGAGAGTGTCTTCACCTGGAGCCTCTGCTGTGAGGAGAGAGAGTCTTCACCTGGAGTCTGTGCTGTGAGGAGATGAGTCTTCTCCTGGAGCCTGTGCTGTGAGGAGAGAGTGTCTTCACCTGGAGCCTCTGCTGTGAGGAGAGAGAGTCTTCACCTGGAGTCTGTGCTGTGAGGAGAGAGGATCTTCACCTCGAGTCTGTGCTGTGAGGAGAGAGTGTCTTCACCTGGAGTCTGTGCTGTGAGGAGAGAGAGTCTTCACCTGTTGTCTGTGCTGTGAGGAGATGATTCTCCTCTTGGAGCCTGTGCTGTGAGGAGAGAGGGTCTTCACCGGGAGTCTGTGCAGTATGGAGAGTGAGTCTTCACTTGGAGCCTGTGCTGTGAGGAGAGAACGTCTTCACTTGGAACCTGTGCTGTGAGGAGTGCGTCTTCACCTGGAGTCTGTGCTATGAGGAGAGAGTACCTTCACCTGGAGACTGTGCTCCGAGGAGAGAGAGTCTTCACCTGGAGACTGTGCTCTGAGGAGAGAGCGTCTTCACCTGGAGTCTGTGCTCTGAGGAGAGAGTGTCTTCATCTGGAGCCTGTGCTCTGAGGAGAGAGCGTCTTCACCTGGACCCTGTGCTGTGAGCAGAGAGAGACTTCACCTGGAGCCTGTGCTGCGAGCAGAGATAGTCTTCACCTGGAGCCTATGCTGTGAGGAGAGAGTTCTCATTGGATGCTGTGCTCTGAGGAAAGAGGGTCTTCAACTTGAGCCAGTGCCCTGAGGGAGTTTCTCACCTGGAGGCTGTGCTCTGAGGAGAGAGAGTCTTCATCTGGAGCCTGTGCTCTGAGGAGAGAGTTTCTTCACCTGGAGTCTATGCTGTGAGGAGACAGTGTCTTCACCTAGTGCCTATGCTCTGCGGTGAGAGAGTCTTCGCCTGGAGAGTGGGCTCTGCGTAGCGAGTCTTCACCTGGAGACTGGGCTCCGCGAAGAGAGAGTCTTCGCCTGGAGTCCGTGCTCTGAGGAGAGAGAGTCTTCACATGGAATCTGTGCTCTGGGTTAAAGAGAGGCTTCACCTGAAGTCTGTGCTGTGAGGATATAGATATAGAGAAATACAGCACAGAACAGGCCCTTCGGCCCACGATGTTGCGCCGAACTTTTGTCCTAGGTTAATCATAGAATTTTGGACAATTTTTCATGGCCAATCCACCCAACCTGCACATCTTTGGACTGTGGGAGGAAACCGGAGTACCCGGAGGAAACCCACGCAGTCACGGGGAGGAGAGAGTCTTCACGTGGAGAGATGGCCTTCATCTGCTGTCTGTGCTCTGAGGAGAGAGGGTCTTCACCTGCAGCCTGTGCTGTGAGGAGAGAGTCTTCAACTGGAGCCTGTGCTCTGAGGAGAGAGAGTCTTCTCCTGGAATCTGTCCTCTGAGGTGAGTGTGTCTTCACCTGGAGCCTGTGATGTGAGGAGAGAGCATCTTCACCTGGAGTCTGTGCTTTGAGGAGAGGCTCTTCACCTGGAGTCTGTGCTGTGAGGAGAGAGAGTCTTCTCCTGGAATCTGTGCTCTGAGGTGAGTGTGTCTTCACCTGGAGCCTGTGATGTGAGGAGAGATAGTCTTAACCTGGAGTCTGTGCTCTGAGGAGAGAGTCTTCACCTGGATTCTGTGCTGTGAGGAGAGGCTCTTCACCTGGAGTCTGTGCTGTGAGGAGAGAGAGTCTTCTCCTGGAATCTGTGCTCTGAGGTGAGTGTGTCTTCACCTGGAGCCTGTGATGTGAGGAGAGATAGTCTTAACCTGGAGTCTGTGCTCTGAGGAGAGAGTCTTCACCTGGATTCTGTGCTGTGAGGAGAGAGTCTTCACCTGGAGCCTGTGCTATGAGGAGAGAGTCTTCACCTGGCATCTGTGCTGTGAGGAGATGAGTCTCCTCTTGGAGCCTGTGCTGTGAGGAGTGAATCTTCACCTGGAGTCTGTGCTCTGAGGTGAGTGTCTTCACCTGGACTTTGTGCTGTGAGGAGAGAACGTCTTCACCTGGAGTCAGTGCTCTGAGTAGAGAGCGTCTTCTGCTGGAGCCTATGCTCTGAGGAGCGAGCGTCGTCTTCTGGAGCCTGTGCTCTGAGGAGAGAGAGTCTTCACCTGCAGTCGGTGCTGTGAGGAGAGAGTCTTCACCTGGAGTCTGTGCTGTGACGAGACAGACTCTACACATGGAGACTGCTCTGAGGACAGAGTTTTCACCTGGTGTCATTGCTGTGAGGAGAGAGAGTCTTCACCTGGACCCTGTGCTGTGAGCAGAGATAGTCTTCACCTGGAGTTTGTGCTGTGAGGAGAGAGTCTTCACCTGGAGTCTGTGCTGTGACAAGACAGAGTCTTCACCTGGAGACTGTGCTCTGAGGAGAGAGAGTCTTCACCTGCAGTCGGTGCTGTGAGGAGAGAGAGTCTTCACCTGAGGTCTGTGCTGTGACGAGACAGAGTCTTCACCTGGAGACTGTGCTCTGAGTAGAGTGTTCTCACCTGGAGCCTGTGCTGTGAGGAGAGGGTCTTTACCTGGAGTCGGTGCTCTGAGGAGAGAGAGTGCCTTGAGCTGGAGTTGGTGCTCTGAGGAGAGAGCATCTTCTGCTGGAGCCTATGCTCTGTGGAGAGAGAGTCTTCACCTGAAGCCTGTGCTGTGAGGAGAGGGTCTTCACCTGGAGTCTGTGCTGTGAGGAGAGAGGGTCTTCACCTGGATCCTGTTCTGTGAGGAGAAAGTGCCTTCACCTGGTGCCTATGCACTGCGGAGAGTTCTTAGCTGGTTCTGGTCACATTCTCTCCACTGTCTGTCTGTAACATTTGGGGAAGTATCCTCTCTCTGTGGAACAATCAGTTGGGAGGCGAGGTGGGGTTAATGCTCTCTGTGTGCACAGCAGCAAGTGAATCAAGTGCTTCAGGAGTTAACTGAGGAAGGAGGTGAAGTTTCTTTATTCTGAAATATCTGTCAGGAACAATCCATTGGCATGAAAATGCTGGGTATTATGTATCTGGTTCCCAGCGATTGGACAGACTCCTTTTGAGTCCCGCAGAAGCCGGTAATACAAATAAGTTGCACTTAATCATTTAATGAGAGTTACTAAATGATACACATCTTTGATTGTGAATAAATCTTTGTCTTTTTGGCTAGGCTTTTACTGGGAGTTGTGCCACGAATTGACCGGAGAATTGTATGGCAACACTTTGATAGTGAGATTTCAGCCATGAATCGGATCTTTGTCCTCGGGCGATTCAAAGACCCGCCACCTGTTGAAATTAAAACGGAGAAAAAGGATCCCAGAGTTAGTGGGGGAGATGAAACAAAAGATCCAGCTGTCAGGGCCTGAAGGATTCACTGTGGGTTTGAGGGATAAAGCTCCTACTGCGAATCTCACCTGGCAGCGAGGGGAACTCCCTGAGTGAGAGGGAGTCGCTGCTGGAATCTCCGTGATCTTCACCATGTCAGAGAGAGAGAGACCTTCCTGATACTCAGCAAATGGCTGCTTCATTTTAATGTGAACCATTTTATTAAATGAAATCCGCCTCTATTTTCCAGAGGCCGAGCCTTTTTATTTGCAGAATTTCAGAGACATCCATCATCATCGACTTGACAAAAGCAGCTCGTGTCTCAGTTGCGGTTTTAACCCGGTGAGATTAAAGATAAGAACTGGATTGCCAAACCTAACCTTTGCACCAACAAAGACAGGCGCCCTATTATCCCCTGCAGTCCCTTCCATTTCATTGTCCCTGGGTTAAAACACGCCCATTTGTGGATTTTTAAACCAATGTCAATGCTTTGTGCAACAGCAGGAGACATTCCCAGTGAAGTTTGGGAAACTTATTCTGGTTAGTTTGGTTAAACTGGAGCTGACTCAGAGATTTGGTGACTCACATTCCCTGGGTGGTTGTGGTATATTTCGGGGGGGGGGGGGGGGGGGGGGGGGGAGAGAATGATCGTCCTGACTATCTGCACACACTACACATGTTTACACGTGGCTCTTCCTTCAGGATTATACCGATGCTGTCCGTGTCACAGATCAAGTTAATATTTCTCTGTCAATCTGAGCCGCGCAGCTGCTTAACTGTCTCCCACTTCTCCAGCATTGATGTTGTGGCAGTGTCTGCGATCCCTATCCACACTTTTGTACTTCCCATTGCATTTACACTTCAGCTGTGAGGGGAAAGGTTGAACATTAACAATGGGTTCAGTGGCTTATTGTTGCGTTTTGTATAAACTGGAACCGGCTCGAGTGAAAGAGGAGCCTTCGCTACTTGTAGGAACTTGGGCAGGAAATTCACCCCTCGGGAGGATGTGAATTTCATTCCCCCCCCCCCCCCCTGTAAATCTACACTCACTGGTCCTGGTTTAAGATGTGCGATTGTGGGTTGGTTGGATATTTGAATGGGACACACCAGTTCCACCTCGGGAAGAGCTGAATTGGTAAGTTTGGCTTCTTCTCTGCATCCAAGAGCACTTTGGGATGGGCAGAAAGGAGGTTGCAGTTTACAAAGGCTCAGAAACAGATTCTTGGCTAGATGTGAAAGTTAACATTTATTTAATTTGCCCGGTTGCTTTGGGGAAAATTAATCTCTCTGAGCACCATTAAATTATTCCACAAAAGCGGACAGAATACTATTTGGAGCGGGTGTGTGTTGGATTCGGTGGAGTTCTCTCATTCCTCGCTCGGGCTCTCTCTCTCTCTCTCTCTCCCCAGGAGTGAAGACGTCATCAGCAAATGGAATAACTCTAATGGATATGTCAATTGAAAATGATATGCCGAACCATGTGGAGCTGACCTGTTCACATGCAAAACCTGGATAGCGTGTGACAGGACTTGGCATGACAGAGTGAGGCACTTACTCAGCAAGATAACTTGACAACGCAATTGCAGTCATCAGTAGCAATCACCATTGCAGGCTCCAAATAAATTGCAAATTGCAGTTTTAGGCAAAAGAGCGAGGTCCTTTCCGAAAACTTCTGGGTGCCCTGTTCGATTTTGGAACTTTGTATAGTGAGGGAAAGGCAACGGTCTGATTTCAAACCCTTTAGAAAATGCCAGTGAAGTGTATTGTTCACACTGGGACTATTCGCTGCCTGATTGTTGATGCTAATTTATGTAAATATGCTGTAAAGAGAAAAAAACATTTTGTCTTTTTGCCAGCTCTCTCATTAATCGGTAAACAGTGTATCCTTGGTAATTGCATTCCATATTTGCTAAACAAAAATTGTGTAATTAAAACAGATAATTATTTTATAGGGATGCATATCCTGAACTATGTCCTTGATAGAAACTGTAAAGTATCACTATTGTTACTTCTAATAACTCTTAATAATGTTCAACATAAATTAAACTGAAAAATAGTTAATATGAAAATACAAAAATAAACATTTTGCATAAAACCTCAGTTTGAGAATCTGAATTATAAACTGAACAGATGCCGCGAGTGAACTCCAAAGAGGGCGGTCAGGAAGTTAGAAGAGGGATGTAATATTAGGTTATAGACCCAAAAATAAATATTTTGAAAAGGAATTACGTTCAGGTTAAATTACTTCCCTTGACTCCGACATCTGCAAAACACTGGCTGCCAGAATGGAGTATTTCAACTCGGCATTTCCATTTCAACATCATTTAAACTTCGACCGAAACATGTTTCTGGATTTTGTAAATAATGCAAGGTTTCCAATCTCTATCAAACTTATTTTAATAATTACAGTTTGGGAACTATGTATAAAGTTCACTGAAACACAACATGAAGGTGAAATGCTCCCTAATCAGTCATTAGAAAGGTGGACAATCGCGCCCACGCTCACTGTTGATCGGAATTGTTCAAACCCACTCCTCACTACAGACCCCAACTTTCATTCTGCAATTTAGTTCAGGCCGTTATTAGAAAATACATGTGACTTTTTGGGGGCGAGGTAGACCCAGCCCAGCGCCAGGTTAAAAACATTCTGCAGGTTCACAGAATAACCATTTTGAAAACAATTTTAATAGTGCGGCCGTTTTAAATGGTTCAACATTTTCACTCTCTTTTTTTGGTTTGGTTGGTGTGCTGGACAATGCTGAAGTTTGTTTGGACTCTGTCTTTGACCAACAGATGAATGACTTGAATGGTTTGAGGGCAGTTGCTGGACAGGAGCGCCGCGGTGGGAATTATTCCTGAGCAGGTTTGCTGCATATTCGGAGATGTGGAGCCGCAGAAAGCGCTTCATCCAAACACTCTTCATTGCTCCTCTTAGCAATTCCTTTCAAGTCTTGTAATCCCCTCCTTAGCCCCTGTTAGCACCTAACCTTCCCTGTCTTCATCTATTACTTCTTACTAGACGCTAAATCACATGTCTATCCCCCTCCCCCTTTCTTTTTAGCAACCTATTGTGCTCATCAATCTGATCTGTGGTCTTTTTGTTGCACTTTCGGACCAAAACCCCACAGTCATTATTTTCTCTTCTATCGTGTGCTGTCTTCCTTTGATTAGACTAGTCAGCCTTGACATTATGTTTCCGCAAGATCCTATCCATTACCCTGTCACTAAGACATCCTGAAAATCCCGAGCTGAGGCTCTGCAGAAGGTGAGACATGAAATCATCAGCCATCTAAAGCTAATTACCCTCGACTGAAGTTAATTAAATACTTGTTAGCAGCAGCCGGCACAGCGGCCTAATTAAAGTTGTCTAATAATGGCACATTGACACATGAAATTCCTATAAGGTCTAAATAAATTTGAACGGGGCAGATTATTGTGCCCGATCTGGATGGAGAGAGTCAATTTATTGATGCTGGCAAACTCATTTCCCTAACACAAAAGATTCCTTTCATCCTGGACTATTCCACTGACAAACTCATTTCAAGTGCTTAGATAAAATACCCCAGTTAATTGATTAGAAACAATCCCGTAATTAAACCAATATATCAATTTGTAACAAGATTGTTATCCACTGAGTGTCCGAGCTCCTCCCTGTGATAGAGATTTTGGAAAAGCATTCTGAATTTCACCCATTTCGAGAGCAAAAATATTTATCTCCTATCTGCCTGACTAAATACACAGTTATATTATTGTAATCATTAAATACAAATATCGCTGATTATAATAATCACACTTATTACAAGAAGGTATGATTGTAATGGCCCAATTACAGTTATGAATGAATAACTAATAATCAATTAAATACATGAATATAAATTATAATAACACCATCTAATAATCGTAGTCCAACTAATGTATCGTTGGTTGCAATAATCAAATTAGTGTCTGATTAAAATAATGCAATTAAATGTAAAAGTGTGCTTGTACTTATCTAATTAAATATCTTTGATTACATTAATCTCATTTACTATAAAATTTTGATTCAGAATCCAGTCAAATATTGGTCTCTCCTGGTAATGATCCAAATAAATATGAATGTTTGAGTAGAATTATTTGATTATATTAATGTCAATTACGAGAATGTATGATTCGTGTAATTTTATATATTAAGAATATGTCATTTACTTACATTTATGGCTAATAAATGCAGGAAACGTGTAATCGTGACCATAATAATCCCACTAAATATATTTGCCAAGGATTTTCACCGTTGCCTTGGATTTCACCGTAATCTGCCCGATATTGAACAGACCAGAGCAAAAATGATCGCAAGATTTCAAATACAAATTATGTCAAATTCAAATCAAGCTTCCCGAATCTTTTCAGCTAGTTTTAAGAATATACTGTGCTAGAAACTGTCCCCATCCTTCAAGCTGGTCGTACTTCCGAGGAAGTAAATCACCATTCTTCACTTATTGTATCATTTGCTCAGGGCGCTAACACGCAGGTCTAACTTTTAAATAGATATTGTTTAATTTACTTTGACATCGATATCAGTACCAATTAGCAGTTAGCATGGTGTGAGGTACATTACTCATTTTCAGTTATTTAAATTCTGATTATTCAGGTGATCTGGAAAGTGATTTCATAGAATTTACAGTGCAGAAGGAGGCCATTCGGCCCATCGAGTCCGCACCGGCTCCTGGAAAGAGCACCCCACCCAAGGTCAACACCTCCACCCCATCCCCATAACCCAGTAACCCCACCCAACACTAAGGGCAATTTTGGACACTAAGGGCAATTTATCATGGCCAATCCACCTAACCTGCACATCTTTGGACTGTGGGAGGAAACCGGAGCACCCGGAGGAAACCCACGCACACACGGGGAGAGCGTGTAGACTCCGAACAGAGAGTGACCCAAGCCGGAATCGAACCTGGGACCCTGGAGCTGTGAAGCGATTGTGCTAACCACTGTGCTACCGTGCTGCCTCATGCTGCCCCTAAATGTTTATATTTTGTGATCAATTCATTTTCCGCGAGAATAACCGCCGAGTTACTGCTTTTAAATGTCTGAAGGAATAAAGAAGACTCCGACACTACTTCATCTTGTTGATATACAACTTGAGGGGGAGGGGCACTCCGCTAAACCGAGCGCAATTTTGGGCACAATTTTCGCTCGGATTGTACCCAAAGTGGAAACTCTATCCCAGTTGATGTAAAATAGATGAGTATATATATGCTCAAAATATTTATTCTGAATATGTAGGTGTTGCTGGGAAGACCACATCTATTGTTGTTTCCTGAGGTTGATGATGAACCATCTCCTTAAACTGATGCGGTCCACGTGATGAAGTCACTCCCACAATGATCCTGCTCCTGCTCCTGGTCCTGATCCTGGTTCTGGGGACAGCTTCCTCTGGGGAAGGTCAGGGGTCATGGTCCTGGGGACATCATCCTCTGGAGAACGTCAGGGGTCCTGGAGACATCTTCCTTTGGAGAAGGTCAGGGGTCACGGTGTTGCGGACATCTTCCTCTGGAGAAGGTCAGGGGTCATGGTCCTGGGGATATCTTCCTTTGGAGAAGGTCAAGGATCATGGTCCTGGAGACATCTTCCTCTGGAGAAGGTCAGAGGTCCTGGTCCTGGGGACATCTTCCTCTGGAGAAGGTCAGGGGTCATGGTCCTGGGGACATCTTCCTCTGGAGAAGGCCAGGGGTCATGGTACTGGATACATCTTCCTTTGGAGAAGGTCAGGGGTCATGGTGCTGGGAACATCTTCCTCTGGAGAAGGTCAGCAAAGAGGAACAGTGTTTTCTGAAGGGCATCAGGAAGATTTACATTAGAATATTCACTGGACAAGACCACCCATACCCACACCATGTGTACAATGGGAGAGTGGGAGTCTGGGAGAGTCACTCTAACCTCTTTACACATCTCCATCCTCCACACACAGGGTTCAATGTTAGACTTGTCCGGGTAGCTGTATCCAGGATGGGGCCAGCAGTTTGGCTGTGGTGTGCTGGGAATATCGCCCCAGATGACATGCACACATCTTCATACTGACCAATCAAGCGGTCAGCTCACACCAGGAGCGCCAATGGCTTCACACAACCCCAGATGATGGGAGAGGGCGCCGCCTGCTAAAGGCAGAGACCCAGCTCCAGTTTTCACGCATAGGATTACTTGGGGCTGACTGGGGGGGTTGGCGGGGGCGAGGGGGTAGGGGGTTGAGGGTGGCGGGGATAGGGGCGAGGGTGGTGGCCGATCGGGGGGCTGAGGGTGGTGGGCAGGAGGGGGTGAGGGAGGTGGTTGCTGGGGGGGGTAAGGGTGGCGGGAAATGGGGGGTGAGGGAGGTGGGCGATGGGGGGTGAGGGGGCAGCGATATGGGGGGTGAGGGTGGTGGGCGATTGGGGGGGGTGAGGGTGGGCGATGGGGGCTGAGGGTGGTGGGTGATTTGGGGGGTGAGGGGGAGGGGGAAAGGGAGGGGAGGGGGAAAGGGAGAGGAGGGGGAGAGTGTAGGGGAGAGGAGGGGTAGGGGATAGGGGGAGAGGAGGGAGTGAAAAAGTGAGACGAGGGGGTAGGTGGAGGGGTAGGGGAGAGGAGGGGGGAAAGGGAGAGGAGGGGGAGAGTGGGGGAGAGGCAGGGTAGGGGAGAGGAGGGAGGGGGAAAGGGGGAGGGGGAGAGCTCCCCACTGTTGATATCACGGTTCAGTTTAGGTTCAGGATATTATAATTTTGAATAGCCATGAACTCGCAGACCTATGGAAATATTTCCCTTCATTAGAATTTAGGAAAAGGTTTGATAATTATCCCCTTTACTAACTGAACAATAGAAGCTAAAACTATTCAACCAACTGAAAGCTGCAGATGGTCAGACATTGTCTGAAGTTTAGTCACAAAGACAATCTCCGGATTCAGAATCTCAACTTCATTCTGATGCTGAACGCGCGCGGATCTATCATTCAACTCTCTCGTCCCAATCTCACCCTCTCCCTCATCCCAAACCCACCCTCTCTCCCTCTTCCCAAACCCACCCTCTGTTCCCAAACCCACCCTCTCTCTGCTCGCAAACCCACCCTCTCTCTGCTCCCAAACCCACCCTCCCTCCCTCTTCCCAAACCCACCCTCTGTTCCCAAACCCACCCTCTCTCTGCTCCCAAACCCACACTTTCTCCCTCTTCCCAAACCCACCCTCTCTCCCTCTTCCCAAACCCACCCTCTCTCCCCTCTTCCCAAACCCACCCCCTCTCCCTCTTCCCAAACCCACCCTCTCTCCCTCATCCCAAACCCACCCTCTCTCCCTCATCCCAAACCCACCCTCTGCTCCCAAACCCACCCTCTCTCTGTTCCAACCCCACCCTCTCTCTGTTCCGAAGCCCACCCTCTCCCTCTTCCCAAACCCACCCTCTCTCCCTCTTCCCAAACCCACCCTCTCTCCCTCTTCTCAAACCCACCCTCTCTCTGCTCCCAAACCCATCCTCTCCCTCTTCCCAAACCTAGCCTCTCTCTCTGTTCCCAACCCCACCCTCTCCCCAATCCAATCCTATCCCTCTTCCCAAACCCACCATCTCTCCCTCTTCCCAAACCCACCCTCTCGCTGCTCCCAAACCCACCCTCTCTCCCTCTTCCCAAACCCACACTCTCTGCTCCCAAACCTACCCTCTCTCTCTCTGTTCCCAACCCCACCCTCTTCCTCTTCCCAAACCCACCCTCTCTCCCTCTTCCCAAATCCAACCGCTCCCTCTTCCCAAACCCACCCTCTCTCTCTCTGTTCCCAAACCCACCCTCTCTCCCTCTTCCCAAACCCACCCTCTCTCCCTCTTCCCAAACCCACCCTCTCTCTCCCTCTTCCCAAACCCACTCTCTCTCCCTGCTCCCAAACCCACCCTCTCTCTCCGCTCCCAAACCCACCCTCTCTCTCTGCTCCCAAACCCACCCTCTCTGTCCCTCTTCCCAAACCCAACCCCTGTCTCTCTGCTCCCAAGCCCACCCTCTCTCTCCCTCTTCCCAAACCCACCCTCTCTCTCTGCTCCCAAACCCACCCTCTCTCTCTGCTCCCAAACCCACCCTCTCTCCCTGCTCCCAAACCCACCCCGTCTCTCTGCTCCCAAGCCCACCCTCTCTCCTTCTTCCCAAACCCACCCTCTCTCTCTCTGCTCCCAAACCCACCCTCTCTCTCTGCTCCCAAGCCCACCCTCTCTCTCCCTCTTCCCAAACTCACCCTCTCTCCCTGCTCCCAAACCCACCCTCTCTCTCTGCTCCCAAACCCACCCTCTCTCCTTCTTCCCAAACCCACCCTCTCTCTCTCTGCTCCCAAACCCACCCTCTCTCCCTGTTCCCAAACCCACCCTCTCTCTCTGCTCCCAAACCCACCCTCTCTCCCTCTTCCTAAACCCACCCTCTCTCTCTCTGCTCCCAAACCCACCCTCTCTCCCTGTTCCCAAACCCACCCTCTCTCTCTGCTCCCAAACCCATCCTCTCTCTCTGCTCCCAAACCCACCCTCTCTCCCTCTTCCCAAACCCACCCTCTCTCTTTGCTCCCAAACCCACCCACTCTCCCTCCTCCCAAAGCCACCCCCTCTCTCTCTGCTCCCAAACCCACCCTCTCTCTCTGCTCCCAAACCCACACTCTCTCCCTCTTCCCAAACCCACCCTCTCTCTCTGCTCCCAAACCCACCCTCTCTCTCCCTGCTCCCAAATCCACCCTCTCTCTGTTCCCAAACCCACCCTCTCTCTCTGCTCCCAAACCCACCCTCTCTCTCCCTGCTCCCAAACCCACCCTCTCCCTCTTCCCAAACCCACCCTCTCTCTCTTCCCAAACCCACCCTCTCTCTCTGCTCCCAAACCCACACTCTCTCCCTCTTCCCAAACCCACCCTCTCTGTCTGCTCCCAAACCCACCCTCTCTCTTCCTGCTCCCAAACCCACCCTCTCTCTGCTCCCAAACCCACCCTCTCTCTGTTCCCAAACCCACCCTCTCTCTGTTCCCAAACCCACCCTATCTCCCTCTTCCCAAACCCACCTTCTCTCCCTCTTCCCAAACCCACCCTCTCTCCCTCCTCCCAAAGCCACCCCCTCTCTCTCTCTGCTCCCAAACCCACCCTCTCTCCCTCCTCCCAAAGCCACCCCCTCTCTCTCTCTGCTCCCAAACCCACCCTCTCTCCCTCCTCCCAAAGCCACCCCCTCTCTCTCTGCTCCCGAACCCATCCTCTCTCCCTCTTCCCAAACCCACCCTCTCTCTGCTCCCAAAGCCACCCCCTCTCTCTCTGCTCCCAAACCCACCCTCTCTCCCTCTTCCCAAACCCACCCTCTCTCTCTGCTCCCAAACCCACCCTCTCTGTTATGTCCAATGTTGTTATGGTGTGTGTCTCGTGACTGGGGACATTTTGAAATCGATGACCAATTTGCTGTGTTGCCAGTGAAGATGGAGCACAGAGCTGTGCCCACACGGTGGGTATGAAGGATAACCTGCTGCCCTGCCCCTGTATCTGTGCGGATTTATCAGCGGATTCCAGTCTCCAGTTTCTCGAATGACCCTCAGGAAGCGCCACAATAACTAACCCTGCAAAGGCCGGGAAATGGACAGTTTCCGTTCCCAGTAAACTGCACCCTAAGCTCCCAGCCCGGCGGCTGATGTGAAATTATAAAATCTGCTTCTTCCAATGAAGTTTATCCTGAAAGAGGGCGAACCGTCACAGAGTTAAACACACAGCAGCCCGGCCAGGATACCCAGAGCAATGATAGTGTCTCTGTCACCATCACTGCCATTGTCCTCATTGGGTGTTCGGGGGGGGGGGGGGGGGGGTAAACGTGATGTGTTGGATCAGCAAAAAAGAGGGGGGTGGGGTTGGGGGAACTCGTTCCTCTTTTCCTGATCTCACTTTCACCGCTTTTGGCAGCTCGAACTCTCGAGTGGGGATTTTCAGGAATGTTTTCCCAGGCTGGGGAATATCCTGCTGTCAACTCCCAATCGAATGAAAGTTTTTTCCTTGTATTGCGCCAGAAAATTCCATTCTCTTCCCAGAGGGAATGGCCACTGATAATTCCAACATTTTGCACTAAAAATGTGATTATCCAATAATTGGAATTATCCAATGTCGGTAAAGTAACCAATAGGGGAAAGGGGGGGGGGGGGGGGGGGATCCGTCCTGAAAATTGAATTAACAGAGAAACTGAAACGGTCACTGTGGAGAATAAATTGATGATTTATTTATCTCATTGCCCATCAATCATAAGGTCAACGTTGAAATGACTTCTGCAGCACAAAGGTACAGAGCTCCAGTCTGTACCCAGGCGCTGCTTTGCAGTTGGTGTTTGTCAATGATGCTGAAACTCTGGCCACCGTCAACTCTCCAAATCCGGCACAGCGCAAACCAACTGGCAGCGAGTTTCCTGGAGTTCAGCAGGATTGGAAACCCCCTCCCCCAGCTCCCCTCCCCCCCCCAGCCCCCCCCCCCCCCAGCTCCCCACCCCTCCCCCAGGTCCCCTTTCCCTCCCCCAGCTCCCCTCCCACGGCTCCCCTCCCCCTCCCCCAGCTCCCCCCAGCTCCCCTCCCCTCCCCCAGCTCCCCTGCCCCAGCTCTCCACCCCTCCCCCAGCTCCCCTTCCCCTCCCCCAGCTCCCCTCCCCAGCTCCCCTCCCACAGCTCCCCTCCCCTCCCCCAGCCCCCCCACCCCCAGCTCCCCCCCCCCCAGCTCCCCACCCCCAGCCCCCCCACCCCCAGCTCCCCTCCCCCAGCCCCCCCCCGCTCCCCTCCTCCAGCTCCCCTCCCCTCCCCAGCTCCCCTCCCCCAGCTCCCCTCCCCTCCCCCAGCTCCCCACCCCCAGCTCCCCTCCCACGGCTCCCCTCCCCCTCCCCCAGCTCCCCACCCCCAGCTCCCCTTCCCCAGCTCCCCTGCCCCTCCCCTCCCCAGCTCCCCTCCCCTCCCCCAGCTCCCCACCCCCCAGCTCCCCTCCCACAGCTCCCCTCCCCCAGCCCCCCCCCCCCAGCTCCCCTCCCCCAGCTCCCCACCCCTCCCCCAGCTCCCCTTCCCCTCCCCAGCTCCCCTCCCCAGCTCCCCTCCCACAGCTCCCCTGCCCTCCCCCAGCTCCCCCCACAGCTCCCCTCCCCTAGCTCCCCACCCCCAGCCCCCCCACCCCCAGCTCCCCAGCTCCCCTCCCCCAGCTCCCCACCTCCAGCTCCCCTCCCACAGCTGCCCTCCCCTCCCACAGCTCCCCTCCCCCAGCCCCACCCCGCTCCCCTCCCCAGCTCCCCTCCCCTCCCCCAGCTCCCCTCCCACAGCTCCCCTCCCCCCCCAGCTCCCCACCCCAAGCACCCCTCCCCCAGCTCCCCTCCCCACCCCCAGCTCCCCTCCCCTCCCCCAACTCCCCTCCCCCAGCCCCCCTCCAACAGCTCCCCTGCCCCTCCCCCAGCTCCCCTCCCCAGCTCCCCTCCCCTCCCCCAGCCCCCCTCCAACAGCTCCCCTGCCCCTCCCCAGCTCCCCTCCCCCAGCTCCCCTCCCCTCCCCCAGCTCCCCTCCCACAGCTCCCCTGCCCCTCCCCTCCCCCAGCTCCCCTCCCCCAGCTCCCCTCCCCTCGCCCAGCTCCCCTCCCCCAGCCACCCCCCAGCTCCCCTCCCCCAGCTCCCCTCCCCTCCCACGGCTCCCCCTCTTCTGGTTCCCTCCCCCGGCTCCCCTCCCCCGATTGCCCTACCCCCTTCCTCCCCCAGCTCCCCTCTCCATCCCCCTCCCCTGCCCCCACCCCCTCCCACGGCTCCCCCTCCCACGGCTCCCCTACCTCCCCACTCTCCTTCCCCCTTCTCTGGTTCCCCTCCTTCGGCTCCCCTCCCCCGATTCCTCTAACCCCTTCCTCCCCCAGATCCCCTGCCCCTCTCCCTCCTCCTCCCCTGGCTCCCCTCCCCACTCCCCCTTCCCTGCCCCCACCCGCTCCCCTGGCTCCCCTCCCCCACTTTACGCCCCCCCCCCCTCCCCGCCGGCTCCCCCCTCCTACCCTGGCCCACCCTACCCCGGCTCCCCTTTCGTCTAAACACTTCCAGAAACATTTTAATTGATTGTCGATTTAATTAGTTTGGTGGGATCTTGCTGTGTATATTTCTGTGTAACCTTTCAACAGGGATTGAAGAATGAATCAATGTGAAGGGCCCGGGACACACTGGAGATCGGGGTGGACAGACAGGAATGTCTCACCACAGCAATTCTCCAATAGGAGACAGAGCTCTCTCTCAGGAAATAGCTCAGTACCTCATTATCATCTCCAATTCTCACTTTCACTTTCGTCCATTCTGTCCGCTTTCCTTCCTGAACAATGCCCACAGACTCACTTCTGTCACTGACGTCTCTAAGTCAAAAGATTCAAGTTCTACTTCAGAAATTTCAGTACAAAATCCAGATACACCCTCTCAATGCCAATACCGAGGGAGTGCCGCACTGTCAGAGGGTCAGTACTGAGGGAGTGCTGCACTGTCAGAGGGTCAGTACTGAGGGAGTGCTGCAGTGTCAGAGGGTCAGTACTGAGGGAGTGCTGCACTGTCAGAGGGTCAGTACTGAGGGAGTGCTGCACTGTCAGAGGGTCAGTACTGAGGGAGTGGCGCACTGTCAGAGGGTCAGTACTGAGGGGGCGCTGCACTGTCACAGGGTCAGTACTGAGGGAGTGCTGCACTGTCAGAGGGTCAGTACTGAGGGAGTGCTGCACTGTCAGAGGTCTGTACTGAGGGAGCGCTGCACTGTCCGAGGATCAGTACTGAGGGAGTGCTGCACTGTCAGAGGGTCAGTACTGAGGGGGCACTGCACTGTCAGAGGGTCAGTACTGAGGGAGTGCTGCACTGTCAGAGGGTCAGTACTGAGGGAGTGCGGCACTGTCAGAGGGTCAGTACTGAGGGAATGCTGCACTGTCAGAGTGTCAGTACTGAGGGAGTGCTGCACTGTCAGAGGGTCAGTACTGAGGGAGGGTTGCACTGTCAGGGGGTCAGTACTGAGGGAGTGCTGCACTGTCAGAGGGCCAGTACTGAGGGAGTGCTGAACTGTCAGAGGGTCAGTACTGAGGGAGTGCTGCATTGTCAGAGGGTCAGTACTGAAGGAGTGCCGCACTGTCAGAGGGTCAGTACTGAGGGAGTGCCGCACTGTCAGAGGGTCAGTACTGAGGGAGTGCTGCACTGTCAGAGAGTCAGTACTGAGGGAGTGCCGCACTGTCAGAGGGTCAGTACTGAGGGAGTGCTGCACTGTCAGAGGGTCAGTACTGAGGGAGGGCTGCACTGTCAGGGGGTCAGTACTGAGGGAGTGCTGCAGTGTCAGAGGGTCAGTACTGAGTGAGTGCTGCACTGTCAGAGGGTCAGTACTGAGGGGGTGCCGCACTGTCAGAGGGTCAGTGCTGAGGGAGTGCCGCACTGTCAGAGGGTCAGTACTGAGGGAGTGCCGCAGTGTCAGAGGTCAGTACTGAGGGAGTGCTGCACTGTCAGAGGGTCAGTACTGAGGGAGTGCTGCACTGTCAGAGGGTCAGTACTGAGGGAGTGCCGCACTGTCAGAGGGTCAGTACTGAGGGAGTGCTGCACTGTCAGAGGGTCAGTACTGAGGGAGTGCTGCACTGTCAGAGGGTCAGTACTGAGGGAGTGCCGCACTGTCAGAGGGTCAGTACTGAGGGAGTGCCGCACTGTCAGAGGGTCAGTACTGAGGGAGTGCTGCACTGTCAGAGGGTCAGTACTGAGGGAGTGCCGCCCTGTCAGAGGGTCAGTACTGAGGGAGTGCTGCACTGTCAGGGGGTCAGTACTGAGGGAGTGCCGCACTGTCAGAGGGTCAGGACTGAGGGAGTGCTGCACTGTCAGAGGGTCAGTACTGAGGGAGTGCCGCACTGTCAGAGGGTCAGTACTGAGGGAGTGCCGCACTGTCAGGGGGCCAGTACTGAGGGAGTGCCGCACTGTCAGAGGGTCAGTACTGAGGGAGTGCCTCACTGTCAGAGGGTCAGTACTGAGGGAGTGCCGCACTGTCAGAGGGTCAGTACTGAGGCAGCGCCGTACTGTCAGAGGGTCAGTGCTGAGGGAGTGCCGCACTGTCAGAGGGTCAGTACTGAGGGAGTGCCGCACTGTCAGAGGGTCAGTACTGAGGCAGCGCCGTACTGTCAGAGGGCCAGTGCTGAGGGAGTGCCGCACTGTCAGAGGGTCAGTACTGAGGGAGTGCTGCACTGTCAGAGAGTCAGTACTGAGGGAGTGCCGCACTGTCAGAGGGTCAGTACTGAGGGAGTGCTGCACTGTCAGAGGGTCAGTACTGAGGGAGGGCTGCACTGTCAGGGGGTCAGTACTGAGGGAGTGCTGCAGTGTCAGAGGGTCAGTACTGAGTGAGTGCTGCACTGTCAGAGGGTCAGTACTGAGGGGGTGCCGCACTGTCAGAGGGTCAGTGCTGAGGGAGTGCCGCACTGTCAGAGGGTCAGTACTGAGGGAGTGCCGCAGTGTCAGAGGTCAGTACTGAGGGAGTGCTGCACTGTCAGAGGGTCAGTACTGAGGGAGTGCTGCACTGTCAGAGGGTCAGTACTGAGGGAGTGCCGCACTGTCAGAGGGTCAGTACTGAGGGAGTGCTGCACTGTCAGAGGGTCAGTACTGAGGGAGTGCTGCACTGTCAGAGGGTCAGTACTGAGGGAGTGCCGCACTGTCAGAGGGTCAGTACTGAGGGAGTGCCGCACTGTCAGAGGGTCAGTACTGAGGGAGTGCTGCACTGTCAGAGGGTCAGTACTGAGGGAGTGCCGCCCTGTCAGAGGGTCAGTACTGAGGGAGTGCTGCACTGTCAGGGGGTCAGTACTGAGGGAGTGCCGCACTGTCAGAGGGTCAGGACTGAGGGAGTGCTGCACTGTCAGAGGGTCAGTACTGAGGGAGTGCCGCACTGTCAGAGGGTCAGTACTGAGGGAGTGCCGCACTGTCAGAGGGTCAGTACTGAGGGAGTGCTGCACTGTCAGAGGGTCAGTACTGAGGGAGTGCCGCACTGTCAGAGGGTCAGTACTGAGGGAGCGCCGCACTGTCAGAGGGTCAGTACTGAGGGAGTGCTGCACTGTCAGAGGGTCAGTACTGAGGGAGTGCCGCACTGTCAGAGGGTCAGTACTGAGGGAGTGCCTCACTGTCAGAGGGTCAGTACTGAGGGAGTGCCGCACTGTCAGAGGGTCAGTACTGAGGCAGCGCCGTACTGTCAGAGGGTCAGTGCTGAGGGAGTGCCGCACTGTCAGAGGGTCAGTACTGAGGGAGTGCCGCACTGTCAGAGGGTCAGTACTGAGGCAGCGCCGTACTGTCAGAGGGCCAGTGCTGAGGGAGTGCCGCACTGTCAGAGGGTCAGTACTGAGGGAGTGCCGCACTGTCAGAGGGTCAGTACTGAGGGAGTGCTGCACTGTCAGACGGTCAGTGCTGAGGGTGTGCCGCACTGTCAGATGGGTGAGATTTTAAGGCTCTCACTATTCTCTTAGGTGGGCGTAAAGGATCTCATGACTGTATTCTAAAACAATATGTGAGTTCTCTTGTCAATGTTAATCTCTCGACCAACATGACTAAAAACAGATCGTATGGAAAGTTGACATTTGTGTTTTTGGATCTTGCCATGCAGAAATAGGCACAGTGGCTCTTGTATTAAAACCGTGGCCACAATTCAGAAAGCGTAATATTAGTTGAAAAGTGCTTTGGAAAATAATGTGATTGTGAAGGTTGTTCTTTAAATCAAGTTTTCTGTCCTCTGAACTAAGCAATTATTTCTAAACTCTGTCCACAGCACCCAAACTCCACCCCTTTCCCCAGCCTGAATCCACCTTCCTGGTTTACAGTTTATCCCAATCTCAAAGATATTAACTGAATCCAATTATTGATTCCCACATTCTCTGTTAATTTGTTCCATTCATCCTTCCCTTCTCCAGAGTAAACAATCCTGGGGGTTTCAGTGCTTTCTACAGCTCATATTCCTAATGCTCAGAAATAGTTTGTTGCCCTTTTTTGAACTTCCTCCAGCATCAGGATATTATTGTTATGATGCAATGTCTAAAACTGTTCCCAGTACTCCAGGTGTGACCACACCAGTGCTCACACACACAGTCATTATCACCTCCAGGAATCTGTGCCCTTTAGGTTGAATTTGATTTATGGTCACGTTGACTGAGGTACAGGGAAAAGTATTGTTCTGCGTACAGTCCAGACAAATCGTTCCATACATGAAAAAATGTAGGACATACATAAATACACAATGTAACAGACATCGGGTGAAGCATACAGGAGTGTAGTACTACTCAGTAGAGAAGATGTGTGAAGAGATCAACTTAGTCCATAAGAGGGTCATTCAGGAGTCTGATAACAGCGGGGAAGAAGCTGTTTTTGAATCTGTTAATGCGTGTTCTCAGATTTTTGTATTGCCTGCCTGATGGAAGAAGTTGGAAGAGTGAATGAGCCAGGTGGGAGGGGTCTTTGATTATGCTGCCCGCTTTCCCTAGGCAGTGGGAGGTGTAGACAGAGTCAATAGATGGGAGGGGGGTTCGTGTGATGGACTGGGCTGTGTTCACTACTCTCTGTAGTTTCTTATGGTCTTGGGCTGGGCAGTTGCCATACCAGGCTGTAATGCAGCCAGATTGGATGCTTTCTATGGTGCATCTGTACAAATTGATAAGGGTCAGTATGGACATGCCAAATTTAGTTAGTTTCCTGAGGAAGTATAGGCTTTGTGGTGCTTTCTTGATGGTAGCGTCGATGTGGGTGGACCAGGACAGATTGTTGGTGATGTGCACCCCTAGGAATTTGAAGCTGTCGACCGTCTTCACCTCAGCCCCATTGATGCAGACAGGGGTGTGTAAGATACTTTGCTTCCTGAAGTCAATGACCAGCTCTTTAGTTTTGTTGACACTGAGGGAGAGATTGTTGTTGTTACACCATGCCACTAGGTTCTCTATCTCCCTCCTATATTCTGACTCATCGTTGTTCGAGATCCGGCCCACTATGGTTGTGTTATCAGCAAACTTGTAGATGGAGTTGGAGCCAAATTTTGCCATGTAGTCGTGTGTGTGCAGGGAGTATAGTAGGGGGCTAAGTACACAGCGTCATAGGGCCCCGGTATTAAGGACTAACATGGAGGAGGTGTTGTTGTTTATCCTTACTGATTGTGGTCTATGGGTCAGATTGTCGAGGATCCAGTTGCAGAGGGAGGAGCCAAGTCCTAGGCTTTGGAGTTTTGATATGAGCTTGGCTGGGATTGTGGTGTTGAAGGCTTGCTTCTGACTATACGTCTCAGGATAGTGTTTGCTTTCCTTACTGCTACATACTGCACTTTAGTGGTCAGTGAACTTTCCAACAATACACAAATCCCTCTCCTAATTTATGATGTGTAGCCCAGGTTCAATTGATTAAGTCCTCTCCTGTTATTCCCCAGTACCCGAGTCATTAGCCTACCTGTATTAATGATTTAAATCTTCCTTCCGAATGTATACTGACACCTCCATTTCAGTTTGCCTCATCCTTACTGTTTTGAACATCGAATCCCAAATTAGTGTCCTCCATGTCCAAAACTCCAGTGCTTGGAGTTATTGTATCCCCTGGATCCAGCAGCGATACATTCTCACTTCCAACTGTGTCCATGAGGCACTGTGAATATGTCAATTTCTACACTTTGAATAAATATTTGATTTTAAAAAGTTAAACATAAAAAAATACGTTCAATAAGAAACCTTTTACAAAAAGATTATTTAATTTTTAAAAATGCAATGATCTCTGCCTCAATCACTCTTGAGGTGAAACATATTTCACCAAGACTCAATATTTCTCTCACCTCCCTCTTTGTGACAATTTTAGTTGAAGGCTTCTCATTACTGATTCCCCTTTGAGAGGGGAATGGCTTTCCCGACTCATCATATCAAAATGCTTACATTTTAAAACCCTCAGTAACCTCTGCTCCAGCAAAAATAATACCAATCTTCCAAGTTCCTCCATTTTCCAATCCATAGCCTCACTCTGGAGAATGTGGTTTTCCAAAATTGCACTGCACCTTAAACTATGGCCGAACCAATGATTTGTAGAATAAATTGTAATTTTTTCCATACATTTGTACCCTGCTCCTATTTCTAAAAACAAAAATGTTGTTGGACTTCTTTTTAATGATTTGATTGACATTGGAGATTGGTACTGAGGCCAAATAAGGAAATAGGTTTCAGAAACATAGAAAAATTAGGAGCAGAAGGAGGCCATTCGGCCCATCAAGCCTACTCCGCCATTCGTTATGATCATGGCTGATTATCCAACTCCATAGCCTCATCCCGCTTTCCCCCCATGTCCTTTGATCCCCTTCGCCCCAAGTGCTGTATCTAACTGCTTCTTGAAACCATACAATGTTTTGGACTCAACTACTTCCTGTGATAATGAATTCCACAGGCTCACCACTCTCTGCTTGAAGGAATTTCTCCTCATCTCTGTCCTAAATGGCTGCCCTGTATCCTCAGACTGTGCCCCCTGGTTCTGGACACACCCACCATCGGAAACATCCTTCCTGCATCGACCCTGTCCAGTTCTGTCAGGAGTTTATAGGTTTCTATATGTTCATTCTTCTGAACTCCAGCGAATACAATCCTAACCGATTCAATCGCTCCTCATACATCATCCCAGGAATCAGTCTGGTAAACCTTCTCTGCGCATCCTCTATAGCAAGAGCATCCTTCCTCGGATACAGAGACCAAAACTGCACACAATATCCCAGGAACCGAAGAGAGAATGCTGGAAAATCTCAGCAGGTCTGACAGCGTCTGTAGGGAGAGAAAAGAGCTAACGTTTCGAGAACAGGTGACTCTTTGTCAAAGCTTTGAGCTTTTCTCTCTTTTCTCTCTCTCCCTACAGATGCTGCCAGACCTGCTGAGTACAGACCCAGAGCCCAGTGTCCTCAACCGTTCCTCATATGACAAGTTCTTCATTCCAGGGATCATTCTTGTGAACCTCCTCTGGACCCTTTCCAAGGCCAATACAACCTTTCTTAGATACATGGTCCAAATCTGCTCACAATACTCCAAATGGGGTCTGACCAGAGCCTTATACAGCCTCAGAAGTACATCCCTGGTCTTGTATTCTAGCCCTCTCGACATGAATGCTAACATTGCATTTGCCTTCCTAACTGCCAACTGAACCTGCACGTTAACCTTAAGAGAATCATGAACATGGACTCCCAAGTCCCTTTGTGCTTCTGATTTCCTAAGCATTCCCCCATTTAGAAAATAGTCTATGCCTCCATTTCTCCTTCCAAAGTGCATAACCTTGTACTTTTTCACATTGTATTTCATCTGCCACTTCTTTGCCCACTCTCCTAGCCTGTCCAAGTCCTTCTGCAGCCTGCCTGCTTCCTCAATACTACCTGTCCCTCTACAGATCTTTGTATCATCTGCAAACTTAGCAACAGTGCCTTCAGTTCCTTCTTCCAGATCATTAATGTATCCTCCAGATCATTAATGTATATTGTGAAAATTTGTGGTCCAATCCCTAATTGCCCTTGAGAGGTTGGTGATGAGTTGCTGCTTTGAACCACTGCAGTCGATGTGGTGTAGGTACACCCCCTGTGCTGCTATGGAGAGAGTGCCAGGACTTTGGCCCAGTGACAGTGAAGGAACGGCGATATATTTCCTTGTCAGGATGGTGAGTGACTTGGAGCGAAACCTCCAGGTGGTGCTGTTCCCAGGTATGTGCTTCGAGGTGGCAGAGAGTACGAGTTTGGAAAATGCTTTCAAAGGAGCCTTGGTAAGGTACTGCAGTGCATCTTATACATGGTACACAGGCTACCACTGTGCATCTGTGGTGGAGGGAGTGAATGTTGAACGTTGTGGATGAAGTGCCAATCAAGTGGCTGCTTTGTCCTGGATGGTGTTGAGCTTCTTGAGTGTTGTTGGAGCTGCACTCATCCAGGCAAGTGGAGAGGATTCCATCACACTCCTGACTTGAGCCTCGTAGATGGTGGACAGGCTTTGGGGGGTCAGGAGGTGAGTTACTCACTGCAGAATCCACAGCTTCTCACCTGCTCTTGTAGCCACAGTATTTATGTGGCTGGTCCAGTATGGTAACCCCCAGGATGTTGATAATGAGGGATTTGTTAGGTGAATTGGGTATTCTGAATTCTCCCACAGTGTACCCGAACAGGCACCGTAGAGGTGCAGGGCTCTTATTAATGTTAATGTAAGCCTCATTGTGACGCTAATAAAGATTATTATTATTCAATAATGGTAATGTGAAGAGGAGATGCTTAGATCCTCTCTTGTAGGAGATGGTCATTGCCTGGCACTGTGTGGTGAGAATGTGACTTGCCACTTGTCAGCCCCAAGCCTGGATATTGTCCAGGTCTCGCTGCATTTGGACACGGACTGCTTCATTATCTGAGGAGTCGCGAATGATGCTGAACATTGTGCTGTCATCCGCAAACATCCCCACTTCTGATCTTATAATGGAACGGAGGTCATTGATGAAGCAGCTGAAGATGGTTGGGGCCTAGGACACTACCCTGAGGAACTCCTGCAGTGATGTTCTGGAGCTGAGATGATTAACCTCCAACCACCACAACCATCTTCCTTTGTGCCGGGTATGACTCCAACCAGCGGAGAGTTTTCCCCCTGATTCCCTTTACTTTAGTTTTGCTAGGGCTCCTTTGATGCCATACCCAGTCAAATACTACATGGATGTCAAGGGCAGTCACTCTCACCTCACCTCTGGAGTTCAGTTGTTTTTTCCATGTTTGAACCCAAGGCTGTAATGATGTCAGGAGCTGAGTGACCCTGACGGAATCCAAACTGAGCGTCCGTGAGCAGGTTATTGCTGAGTAAGTGCCGCTTGAGATCACAATCAACAACACTTTTTATCACTGATGATTGAGAGTGGACTGAGTAGGAATTGGTTGGGTTGGATTTGTCCTGTTTCTTCTGTACAGGACACACCTGGGCAATTTTCCACATTGCCAGGTAGATGCCAGTGTTGCAGCTTCAACCATTTCTTAATATCACATGGATTGAGTTGAATTGGCTGAAGACGGACATCTGTGATGCTGGGGACCTCCGGAGGAGACTGAGATGGATCATCCACTTGGCACTTCTGGCTTAAGATTGTTGCGAATGCCTCAGCCTTGTCTTTTGCACAGATAGGCTGGCCCCCTGCATTATTGAGGATGGGGATATCTGTGGAGCCTCCTCCTCCAGTGAGTTGTTGAATTGTCCACCACCATTCACGGTTGGATGTGACAGGATTGCAGAACTTAGATCTGATGCATTCATTGTAGAATCGCTTATCTCTGTCTATTATTTGCTGCTTATGCTGTTTGGCCCACAAGTAGTCCTGTGTTATAGCTTCACCAGGTTGACACCTTATTTTTCAGTATGCCTGATGTTGCTCCTGACATGCTCTCCTGCACTCTTCAATGACCGAGGGCTGCCCCTGGCTTGGTGGTAATGGTAGAGTGGGGGATATGGAAGGTCATGAGATTGCAGATTGTGGTTGAATACAATTCTGCTGCTGCTGAAGGCCCACAGCACCTCATGATTGCCCAGTCCTGAGTTGCTCGATCTGTTTGACGTCTGTCCCGTTTGGCACAGTGGTAATGCCACACAACACAATGGAGACTATCCTCAATGTGAAGACGGCACATTGTCTCCGGAAGGACTGTGCGGTGGTTATTCCTGCCAATTGGCGGAAGGATTGAGAACAAGAGAATGCAGATTTCAAGTAATTGGCAAATGAAGCAATGGTGACATGAGGAAAAATTCATACGGCGAGTGGTGGAGATCTGGAATGCACGGCCTGAGAGTGTGGTGGAGGCAGGTTCAATCAAGGCGTTTAAGAGGAAATGGATTATTATTTGAACAGGAAGAATGTACAGGGCTACAAGGAAAAGGCGGGGGAGTGACTCTGGCTGAATTCATCCTACAGAGAGCCAACCACTGACCAAATGGCCTCCTGTGGGGCTGTAACAATTCTGTGATTCCGTTGTGAGGCACCTCAATCAAAAGCACAATGGGACTTTAGACATTCAATGAGGTCCTGCTGATTAATCCAAGGAAGTTTCCCCAAAATCTCTAACTTTCATTTGAAGGAACAAATAAATATTTCTGGTTTCTTTCTCCTTTTCAGTGGGTGGTGAGTTCTTTGTCTGAATGGGAGGGTCTCTTGATTGGCAACAGTTTTACTGAGAGTAGCTTCACATTTTCTTTTCAGTTAATTATTTTTGCAGCTGCCGAGGAACCAGTTTACCTTCATAATTTCAAAGATCAAAGAGCAAAGCAATTTCCTTCAGAAACTTGTCCCTTTAATACTGATGTGAGTCGGGTCTGAACTCCTCGCTCATTCTAGTTACTGTCCACTTTCTGCTCCCCCCGGTGACCCTGTCAGGAATGCTGGCTGCTATTGCCATGTGTTTGGATCAATCTGCCATTGTTTGGTCCAATTATTCCACGTCAACGAACGGTGTCAGTCACAAGTCACAGATATGCTGATGAAGCTCATGTCTTCTGGAGAAGCGAGTGTCATTTCTAGTGCTGACGGGCATTTAGTCAGTCTGGAAAAAAGTGCTGATTGCCAGAAAATGCAGTGACTGCTGCTGATATGAACCGCTCTCTGCCATTGTGGCATCATTCCAGGCCAGCTCACTTCAATAGTGTGAGAATGGCAAATGCAATTCCCTACATAATGACATGTTGCTCACGTCCCATCCTGGGAGAGTTCGCGCAATGAAGTTCCAGCGGCTGCAGAATCTTTTTTTTCTCCTCATTTCACAAGTGCAGCCCAGTCAACTGCGCTAATGGGATGGTAAACACAATCCTGCAGCAGGGCAAAAAGACGAAGCAATATGCTGTCATCTTGTCAACTTTCTGTATCGCTAAAATAAGCTTCTGTGCAGGAAAAGAAAGGATTTGCATAAAACTGTTCAGTGTTTGTTTCATAATGTTTTCAGATAAATCCTCTGGACACATTTTATTTTACAGATGCAGCTTTTGGGGAGACAGTGATCTACAATATAAGAGTAACTTGTTTTAATCACGCACAGCAGCCGATTCCGATATATTTATGCTGTGAAGTAAGTGTGTTTGTTGATCAGGGTGAATGTGTCCAGCACCCGGTTTGGTCAAATTCTAAATGCATTAGGGTTAATTTTAATTTAAATGTTGGGTAGAAATGTGAAATGACATTGACTGTCCATCGTATACCTTTCCTGATATTGATGACAGTTGAAGTTAATGAAAAAGGAATATCAGGGTTCAATCAGAAAACACTTGTTTTTCTGTCTATGTCTGAACACATTGCATTTCCTCAGGCTCAGCCATTTCCAGATGGCTGCTTTTCCCATGTGTGCCCTCAAAGAGGGGTTTCACTCATTGACCACATGGTCAGGAGATGGTGAGGCACTCTCACCCAGCAACATATATCCATTGACCTGCAGCTTGTGAAATGTGCATACATCAGCTTCCACGCTCTCCACTGTCAGCTGTATGAGCACCATGGCCATGCTCTTGGCCATATCGAAATGTGATCAAATAGATCATAGAATTTACAGTGCAGAAGGAGGCCATTCGGCCCATCGAGTCTGCACCAGCTCCTGGAAAGAGCACCCTGCCCAAGGTTAACACCTCCACCCTATCCCCATAACCCAGTAACCCCACCCAACACTAAGGGCAATTTTGGACACTAAGGGCAATTTATCATGTCCAATCCACCTAACTTGCACATCTTTGGACTGTGGGAGGAAACCGGAGCACCCGGAGGAAACCCACGCACACACGGGGAGGATGTGCAGACTCCGCAGACAGTGACCCAAGCCGGAATCGAACCTGAGACCCTGGAGTTGATGTTAACCTGTTTGCTATTTTAGCTTTAAACTAGACAGATTACCTGTTAAAGGAGTGATCAGGGAAGTAAGCAGATCAATGTTCGTACACAAAGACCACAGTCAGATATTGCTAAAGCCTCTTTCCGAAAACTGGTTACAATCTGGCGAGTTGGTGGGAATCTCCACCGACAGAAAATCAGCTGAGTGGGGCGTCCCTCTTACAATCAGCTGAGTGGGGCTTCCCTCTTACAATCAGCTGAGTGGGGCGTCCCTCTTACAATCAGCTGAGTGGGGCGTCCCTCTTACAATCAGCTGAGAGTGACACCAAATCACTCAGATCACACCATTCAATTCAGTCTTTGCCATGTCACAGCTTAGGTCAAATCCTCCTCTTCATTCTGGTTACTCCATTAACATGGAATTAATATCCTAGCACAGTGACAGTTAACATAAAACCATCAAGTCTCAATGGGACTGTGATGTTAAAAAGTAGCATGTAATCTTATCGAATTTTAGAGAGGATGCCACACACAAGAGCGTAAATGATCCTGGTGCCCTATTGGAGGAAGAATGGGGCAGCTCTCTCCAGTCTCTTAGCCAATATTTATCCCTGAACTAAAATTATTGAAACTGATAATCTGGTCATTATCACACTTCAGATTGTGGGATCTTGATTCAACACATTGTTGCTGCATTTCCCTACATTACAATTTAACTACCGTTCAAAAATACTTGGTTGTAAAGCACTTTGGGACTCCTCTGAGGTCATGGAATTTGCTATGGGAATCTCACTTATTTTCCTCTTAACAGCACTTTACAAAGCCATTCCCTGGAAGTGGGGTTCTGAGACTCTTACAAATGGGCAGTACCTCAGTTTGTTGAGTCAGCCACGATAGTTATGCTTCACAAAACACTTTGCTTTGAAAAACCTGGAAAAATACATTTTTCCTTCAGAGTGGCTCAGGGATATCACTGATGAATATAAGCTCAGCCCCCACCAACTGCTTCACCCATACCCTAGCCAATGGTGCAACACCATTGAAGTGACAAGACTAACTAATCAGGTGAGGAAAACCTCAGTTTCAATTCCCAGTCTTTGTCTGAAGGATCAAGCCCCAGTTTCAAGAGGAGAACGGGCCTCAGTACTCCAGGAGTAAATCAGACAACATTCTCATTGTGAACTCTCAAGGAAGTCACTGACCTAAAGTTTCTGTTTCAGAGTGGGCTGATGAAGAGTGAGGATAACACACCCGATCAAGACAGCAATGAATGGAACCATCTCACTATCTGGTCACAGTTGACTGGTCACAGTTTGTGTCCTTTGTTTCTAATGTATGTCCCAATAATGGGAGGCCCTGATGAATGAAAATCAATCACCCTCTATGTTTGACTGCATCTAGCAAATATCAACTAACCAAATCACCGGAGGGTCTGTTTAATGCAAGGGGTTGTGGGTATGTCACATTAATTCCTTAATGGAGATGTTCTTGGGCGAAAGGACATCTGTCGAGATGTTTCGTAGTTTAGGGAATCTCATTAAGTCAAATCCCAAAGGACAGTGGGACGGACCGTGAGACACCAAGGTATAATCAGTGCCATACGATCAAAATTATTTAGACCAGCAGGAAAAAAAACTTACCTAGATCCTAAACATAAGCCACACTGCCAAACACCAAGGACAAATGAAACCCAGACTGGAGCAAATGTTGAAATGAATCTAAAGATGAGGTGTTGAATGATTCGAGTGATGCCATTATACAAAGCCAAAGGTTGTTCCCTGTGCTAATACTAGTGGGGAAGCCATTGTTGAAGATGAGATTGAAGAGTAATTCATCTGCACAAGATCAGTATCAATCCATTTTTTATTTTGCCTTCACTTTAAGGATAAATTTTACCTGTTTGAACCTCTGCTCACTGCTAGTTTGTCCGCTCCCTGTGAACTGGAGTATACAATGATCAACAGGAAAATTGAGTGGATTCCATTTCAGGTGATTTTCCTGCATTGAAGCTGAGCAATGCATCAGCACAGAGCCAGTCAAATCTCTTCTGTGGAGTGACAGATCTGGCACTGGTTTAGACAGAAGCTGCTTTAAGGTCTTGTGTTGAATCGAGGGGCAGGATTAATGCCAGAGACAAATTCATGAAACGTTGAGGCCTTTAATATATTTGTCCAAAGTTCTGTTAACGTGCTTAAAAAGAGAATTTTAGAAGAAATGCAGGAAATGATTTTCAAAAGATGCACTTTAAGGCCTACTCCAGGATCAGATCCTATGATAGCTTGAGCTAGGGATCTTCTATCGAAGAACTAGCAATTTTAAAAGTTTCTGCTCCTCTTTGACACAACAAATTGATTTTTAAATGGACTGACCTGAGCCTTGTCTATATAACCACCATATTTAGACAAGAGTGAGTGCTCACACCACTGCACATTGCAATCAACAGAGCATGTCTAACAATGACAGCTCTCAAATGCTGTTCTGTTGAATGTGATGGAGGATGTCCCTCTCTGATATTCCATAGAAACAGCGTTCAATATTGCATTCTAAACAAGGTGAAAAAACTTTACAGAGCTGTCAGTTCAGGTGCTGCTGTTTGTCCGAGGGGCAAAAAGAAAGAATGACTTGCTATTTATATCGAACTTTTCACAATCTCAGGTCATCCCAAAATATAAGAAATCTGGCATCAGAAATTGTGCTCAGCCAGGTCCCAAATGCAGCACTCAGATCCTGACTTAGCGATGAATGGCTTTGGGCGAGGGACATATTGTCCAGCACACTGAGGAGAACGGCCTTGTTTTCTCCAAAATAGATTGGAGGGATATTTTACAGGAGAAAGCAGATAGGACACCCGTTTAAAATCTTACTGAATTGCAACAAATCAGACTGCCCACGTACTGTCATGACAACAGATCGGAGGCCCTAATTACTTATGGACACATTGAACTCATAAGTAAGACGTTTTTTTACAAAAAGGACATACAAGCGAAAACTGACTGAGAAGACAAAGTAACCACGTGCGAGAATTCCTATGTGGATTACACTTTTTAATAAAGTATTTTTATTGGGTTTTCACATTTTGTATTTCTCAACTCATATGTTTTATGTTACACTTTACATAACCACACCAAGCAGAGGGGGAAAAACAAACAAAACAACATAATAAAAAATAAGCAAGAAATAAAAGGAGGTAAAAAGACAGGCAGATGTCAGTCGAGATATTTACACAACTGCTCTCTGTCCTTTTGTGGCCGTGTTCCCACTGTGAACAGCGAACCTTTGGTGCAGTTCCCAGTTTGGCCAGGGCGTGTATTTACGGATGTATATCTACAGTTTTAGTCCCTTGTTTCTCTCACTTTCCTTATGCGTCCATCCCCCGCCCCCTCCTTCCCTCTTTTCTCTTTTCTCGTCCCCTCTTTACTTTCCATCTTTATCCTGTGACTCACTTGTGTCTCTCCCCCCCCACCTTACTCTAATTGGTTGCTGGTTACTAACAGATCCTGGAACAAGTTAGTGAATGGTTTCCATGTCCTGTAGAATCTCTCTTCCAACCCTCGGAAGGCAAATTTAATCTTCTCCAATTTGAGAAATTCTGCCAGATTGGCCAGCCAGTCTGCAGCCTTGGGTGGTGGTGCTGACCGCCTGCCGAGCAGGATTCTACGGCGGGTGATTAGAGAAGCAAAGGCAAGGGCGTTCTCCCTCCTCCCCATGAAGAGTTCTGGCTGGTCTGATACCCTGAAGACCGCCACTTTTGGGCATGGCTCCACCTTCACTTCCACAACCTTGGACTTTGCCTCAAAGAAAGCTGTCCAGTACCCGACAAGACTGGGACACGGCCAAAACATGTGGGTGTGGTTAGCCGGGCCTCCCTGGCACCGTTCACATTTCTCCCCCACCTCTGGAAAGAACTTGTTCATTGGGGTTCTGGTTCGGTGCGCTGTGTGTAGCACCTTCAGCTATGTTCGGCTCAGCCTTCCGCATGTGGAGGTGAAGTTCACTCTGTGCAGTGTATCAATCCAGAGTCCTCCCCTAACTCTATGCCTAGTTCCTCCCCCCAATTTTCCCTTGTCTCATCTAGGGCAAGTGTACCCCCCTCCAACAGTCGGCTGACAGGTCCCCACAGTTTCCCTTTCCTAGGTCACCCACGTCCAGCAATTCTTCAACTAGTGAATGTCCTGGTATCTGGGGGTGCGTTGTTGTTTGCCTACAGAGGAAGGTTTGATCTGAATGTTTCCTTTTGGCAATTGGAACCTCTCCGTGTGTTCCCCCTGTTAGGAATGGGTTAACACACCTTGCAATGAAATAATAATTGGATGTCAATAGAAGTCACTGATATATAAAGGGGTTACAGGTGGCACTATTTGTTGCTGGAGTGTGTGAAGTTGGATCAAAGAAATAAAGGTGTTTTGTGGAGAAGCAGCACTCTTGTCCCAGAAGAGTAAACACCCCCAGGTCTCTACACTGTTGTCTTGTACCTTGGTTGAAATTGCTCTGAAGATGAAAGTTAATTGCAGGGTTATTGGGTTCTATCTGGTCTTGGGGTAGATGCTCTGAGCAGTCAAAGTTTAAAATATAGAATTTGTGTGAGGGAAGCAAGCAGAGATCTTTATAAATTGATCCATTTTTCATTCAGTAATTGGAAGTAAATACAACGGCAGGTGATCTTGGTGAAAGAACGGGCAAGCAGGCAGAGGGATTGAACCCTGGAAGCAGTGTGAATACTTCAGGCATGTTGACGAGCTGGCTTTTTGTATCAAAGGCCAGACTGCCAACTGAGTGTGTTGCTTGGTCAGATTTGGAAAGCTACACTATCAGCAGTGTCATGGTCCAAGTGAGAGCGGTTTGTAAATGTGTGCCTGGTCTGAGTTAACCGTATCCGGCGTCTTTGAATAGAATATGGAAAGACTGGAGTGGGAAATGTGAGAGATTCATAGAATTATAGAATCATAGAATTTACAGTGCAGAAGGAGGCTATTCTGCCCATCGGGTCTGCACCAGCCCTTGGAAAGAGCTCCCAACTCAAGCCCTCGCCTCCACCCTATCCCCTTAACCCACTAAGGACAATTTGTCATGGCCAATCCACCTAACCTGCACATCTTTGGACTGTGGGAAGAAACCGGAGCATCCGGAGGAATACCACGCAGACACGGGGAGAACGTGCAGACTCTGCATAGACAGTGACCCAAGCCGGGAATCGAACCTGGGACTCTGGAGCTGTGAAACAACTGCTAACCACTGTGCTGCCATGCTACCCATGTTCTGGGCTGGATTTTCCATCTGGGGGATCCTTCGCTTCGCCGGCAGCGCACTCACATCCACAGATTTCCTTTCGGAGTGGGGTGCCCACAATGAGAAACCCCATTGGCTGACTGCCAGGACGGAGAGTCACGTACCAAGGGCTGGGTTGGAAAGACTGTGAGATTGTATGTGATGACAATGAGGGAAGTGATGTGAGTGTTTGTAACCACAGGAACATATCTTTTGTATGTCATCTATTTGAAGTAAAATTAACTTTTTTATTTTGAAGAATCATTTGCTTGTAAATTAATGTCTTAATTAAGTTGATTTTTGTTACAATGAAAGTTTTGAAAAGTGAAATCTTGTCCATCAGTTTTCTTTCCATTGATTTTGTGTAGATTCCATTCTTTCAAAAAGTTTATTCGGGTTATAACAGTCTCCTCAAACTTTAGTTTGACTGAATTCAATAATTTCAGTTTCTAATACTTGAAATCCTAGGATTTTCTTTAACCAGAATTTTGGGGAGCAGTTTCTGCAATTTGGACCATTTTTCCAGTGATGTAGAAAATAGTATTGACACTGAGGATGATGTGAGCTGATGAAGATTTTTAGGAACAGGCAGTAAGCTGTCAGTATTTCACCATGTGAATGTCACAGAGTTGAGGAGTGCACTTTTGCAAGCCTGGATCTAACCATTTCTTCAGAGGAGCATGAGCATTCACAGCACATGGTCTATTGCAGACACATTGCTGTATATCTTCCTCTACACAAACTGCAATATCAGAATATTGTGAAGAGGAATGGTTTCCAGTCTGTCAACATTTAGATGTTCTGTAACCATGCAATGTCAATTGGAACTTGGCATTTGATTGAGAACAATAGATAGTTTTGAATAAGGTTAGCAAAGGGATATGGAGCAATAGATGGTGAATCTTATTGAAACTTATAGGATACTGCGAGACCTGGAGAAGATGTTTCCACTTGGAGGAAAAACTATAACCAGAGGACACTATCTCAGACTAAAGGGATGATCCTTTAAAACAGAGATGAGGAGGAATTTCTTCAGCCAGAGGGTGGTCAATCTGAAAATGAAATGAAAATCGCTTATTGTCACGAGTAGGCTTCAATGAAGTTACTGTGAAAAGCCCCTAGTCGCCACATTCCGGCGCCTGTCCGGGGAGGCTGGTACGGGAATTGAACCATGCTGCTGGCCTGCTTGGTCTGCTTTAAAAGACAGCTGAGGGAAGGGCTGTAGATGTCGTATACATGGACTTTAGTAAGGCGTTTGATAAGGTTTCCCATGGCAGGTTGATGGAAAAAGTGAAGTCGTATGGGGTTCAGGGTGTACTAGCTAGATGGATAAAGAACTGGCTGGGCAACAGGAGACAGAGAGCAGTGGTGGAAGGGAGTGTCTCAAAATGGAGAAGGGTGACTAGTGGTGTTCCACAGGGATCCGTGCTCGGACCACTGCTGTTTGTGATCTACATAAATGACCTGGAGGAAGGTATAGGTGGTCTGATTAGCACGTTTGCAGATGATACTAAGATTGGTGGAGTTGCAGATAGCAAGGAGGACTGTCAGAGAATACAACAAAATATAGATAGATTGGAGAGTTGGGCAGAGAAATGGCAGATGGAGTTCAATCCAGGCAAATGCGAGGTGATGCATTTTGGAAGATCAAATTCAAGAGCGGACTATATGGTCAATGGAAGGGTCTTGGGGAAAACTGATGTGCAGAGAGATCTGGGAGTTCAGGTCCATTGTACCCTGAAGGTGGCAACGCAGGTTGATAGAGTGGTCAAGAAGGCATACAGCATGCTTGCCTTCATCGGACGGGGTATTGAGTTCAAGAGTTGGCAGGTCATGTTACAGTTGTATAGGACTTTGGTTAGGCCACATTTGGAATACTTGTGCAGTTCCGGTTGCCACATTACCAGAAGGATGTGGATGCCTTGGAGAGGGTGCAGAGGAGGTTCACCAGGATGTTGCCTGGTATGGAGGGTGCTAGCTATGAAGAAAGGTTGAGTAGATTAGGATTGTTTTCGTTGGAAAGACGGAGGTTGAGGGGGGACCTGATTGAGGTCTACAAAATTATGAGAGGTATGGACAGGGTGGACAGCAACAAGCTTTTCCCAAGAGTGGGGGTGTCAGTTACAAGGGATCATGATTTCAAGGTGAGAGGGGGAAAGTTTAAGGGAGATGTGCGTGGAAAGTTTTTTACGTAGAGTGTGGTGGGTGCCTGGAACGCTTTACCAGCGGAGGTGGTAGAGGCGGGCACGATAGCATCATTTAAGAAGCATCTAGACAGGTATATGAAAGGGCGGGAACAGAGGGAAGTAGACCTTGGAAAATAGGAGACAGGTTTAGATAAAGGATCTGGATCGGCGCAGGCTGGGAGGGCCGAAGGGCCTGTTCCTGTGCTGTAATTTTCTTTGTTCTTTGATTTAGCCCAGTGAGCTAAAGCAACCCCTCTTTGCCACAGAAGGCTGTGGAGGCCAAATCACTGAGTGTCTTTAAGACAGAGATAGATAGGTTCTTGATTAATAAGGGGATCAGGGGTTATGGGGAGAAGGCGGGAGAATGGGGATGAGAAAATTATCAACCATGATTGAATGGCGGAGCAGACTCGATGGGCTGAATGGCCTAATTCTGTTTCTATATCCTATGGTCTTATGGTGAATGGAGTTGATGTAAGGATCAGTCATGATCTAATTGAATGGCAGATCAGTCTTGAGGGGCTTAATGACACCCAAGGCCTTTGTAAAAAATGAAAGAGGAAAGGGGGGAAGAAGTGACAAACCAAATTAAAATGGACCACCCGTGTTGCTGCCCTGAGTTTGTGAGCACACATGGAGCCAATGCCCAAACCCCTGTGATATTGCTGTAGGGACAATAGGGCCATTTATATTCCTGCCGACATATGTCAGCATTGCAGTTGCATAGAAGGAGGTGGAGGCAGGGTTGGGCTGACATTGTTAACTGCAGGTCATCTTTGCTGTGGACAACACCATGTCTCTGGGGAGAATGGCCTTAGAGTTAGAGACACACCTTTCTGCATGGAAATTAGGGAACACCTCGACATGTGAGGAAATAAATGAAATGAAAATTGCTTATTGTCACAAGTAGACTTCAATGAAGTTACTGTGAAAAGCCCCTAGTCGCCACATTCCAGCGCCTGTTCGGGGAGGCCATCCCCTGGTAGGGGAGAGATTTGGGACTCTCTTCCACAAGAGGCAATTGTTTCAATTATTCATTTTAAATCTGCAATTGATTTTTGTTAATCAAAGGTATTGAGGGATATTGGACAAAGGCTGGTATATAGATCACAGATCAGCCGCAATCTCTTTAAATGGTTCAAAGGGCTAAATGGCATCGCACGTTTCATATATTCCTATCTGTATCTGGCGCTGTGCTGATTCAGAAACAGCACGTATTACCACATATCTGTGATAGTTTTTGTACACATGGCTGGTGACAACTCAATATTGCAATTGAGTAGCTGCTCAGAAGTGGAGAAGTGAGCAGACTGGTTAGCCAGTATTCCAAAATGCACAGCCGGCATGTGATCCACACACACAAAAACTGATACATTTACCCTTTGGACTTTTACTTGGTTTTGATACAAGGGTTTAGTTTCTTTTCAGGAGAGAGATGTAAATATATCAATTACATCATCGTCTTTGACTATTCTTTGTTGGATCAGAATGTGGAATGAAATATGGCCGCAGGCAAATGAACCAATTGAATTCGCCCCAGAAGCTTTGTCACGATTTCTGACTGCTGTAATCTGTAAAGTTACAACTTGACAGCATTTAACTCATCTGCAATCTTCTGGTAGTACCTCTGGAATTGATGAGTTGAGAAAAATCTCTACGTCTCCCTTTGCACCTTGAAGCACTCCTGGATAAATTCCATCTCATGAATATTCAAGTATTCCAGCTTTTAATAACCATTTCATTTTCCATCTCTATCTACTCCAGATAACTCTCATATCATTGCCACTGTCACACAGAATGCACCAACATCCTTTTCAAATGGAAAACGTTGCAAGAAATATTTCAATTGCAAATTCTCCCAATGCAATCCCATCTTTCAGTGTCAGTGGCTTCCTTATGTTTCTCAATACATCCCCCAAACTGTTATTAATCAGATTATACTCTACAAATTTTCCAGAATTTGTTTTTACATTTTGGTTTAAACATTTATAATTTAACCTTTGTTTACAATCTTCCTCGTTTTGTGAAAGCTATCGAACCATTGGAGTCTATTTCAATACATTCCGTTGATATAAGAGCCATGAATAATGTTACTTTTCTAAACTACCTATTTAGAATATATCAGAAGCCTTGTATCCAGTTCCGACTTTCATTGTGTCATTGGGCTCGATCCTCCTGTTCCCCAGCCGCGTGCCGTTTGCTGGTGGCGGATTCCATCCTCCCGATGCTTGTCAATGGGATTTTCCATAATAACCACCCACACCGCCGGGAAAACTGATGGACGGAGAATTCCGGCCCGTATCTTCTTCCTGGAAGAAGTCTTTCAACACCAGGTTAAAGCCCAACATGTTTATTTAGAATCACTAGCTTTCGGAATGTTGCTCCTCTATCAGGTGAGTTTGCAAAAGGGAGTTCTGGTCCCACCATTGCCATGTCAACTGGAGTTATTGGGAGCCAGCCAGAGGTGACAGAAAATATGGGGGAGTAGAGGGTTTCCCAAAGGATGAGTGAGAAATAATTGTGGACAAATAGAGACAGAACCAAAATGCGGAGAGAGAATAAGAAAAGTATCAAAATGAAACAGCAAATGAGAAACGTGACAGAAAAATCATTAGAGAATAGGAACAAATGTGAGAAAAACCTGTTGAAAGGGAGATTAAAAATGGAATAGATATTTGCCACCTTGGCCAGGAAGTAATCTTGTACAGCCAATTACTGCCCTGTTATAGAACAGTACGGCACAGAACAGGCCCTTCGGCCCTCGATGTTGTGCCGAGCAATGATCACCCTACTCAAACCCACGTATCTACCCTATACCCGTAACCCAACAACCCTCCCCCCCTTAACCTTACTTTTTTAGGACACTACGGGCAATTTAGCATGGCCAATCCACCTAACCCGCACATCTTTGGACTGTGGGAGGAAACCGGAGCACCCGGAGGAAACCCACGCACACACGGGGAGGACGTGCAGACTCCGCAAAGACAGTGACCCAGCCGGGAATCGAACCTGGGACCCTGGAGCTGTGAAGCATTTATGCTAACCACAATGCTACCGTGCTGCCCCTATAGGAACTCGGTTATAGGAACCGAGAATCCATTTAAATTGGAATGGAAATCGAGTGGGGTCTATAATAAGGAGGCATTCGCTGCCCAGAGCACTGATTGGACAAAGGTACAAATCTACCCTCAGATATGAAATGGAATTTGTTCCAAATCTTTCCCTTTCCCTTTCTGCTGGCCCCTCTCATTTTTGTTTCCCAATTTTACCCCAGTTTGAAAATAAACCTTGTTACATTTCAGCATCTTTTTTACTCCTTGTGCTTTCTCATGTTGCTGTGTGAAATAGAGTCCATTAGTGCTGCTATATTCCCCACTATAGAATATAGAATATAACCCTATATTCCACTGCTATATTCCCCACTGTATTCCACTGCTATATTCCCCACTGTATTCCACTGCTAAATTCCCCACTGTATTCCACTGATATATTCCCCACTATATTCCACTGCTAAATTCCCCACTGTATTCCATTCCTATATTCCCCACTGTATTCCACTGCTATATTCCCCACTGTATTCCACTGCTATATTCCCCACTGTATTCCACTGCTATATTCCCCACTGTATTCCACTGTTATATTCACCACTGTATTCCACTGTTATATTCCCCACTGTATTCCACTGCTATATTCCCCACTGTATTCCACTGCTATATTCCTCACTGTATTCCACTGCTATATTCCCCACTGTATTCCACTGCTAAATTCCCCACTGTATTCCACTGTTATATTCCCCCTATAATCCACTGCTATATTCTCCACTGTACTCCACTGCTATATTCTCCACTGTATTCCACTGTTATATTCCCCACTGTATTCCACTGTTATATTCCCCACTGTATTCCACTGCTAAATTCCCCACTGTATTCCACTGATTATATTCCCCACTGTATTCCACTGCTTATATTCCCCACTGTATTCCACTGCTATATTCTCCACTGTATTCCACTGCTATATTCTCCACTGTATTCCACTGTTATATTCCCCACTGTATTCCACTGCTAAATTCCCCACTGTATTCCACTGCTTATATTCCCCACTGTATTCCACTGTTATATTCCCCACTGTATTCCACTGCTATATTCCCCACTGTATTCCACTGCTATATTCCCCACTGTATTCCACTGCTATATTCCCCACTGTATTCCACTGCTAAATTCCCCACTGTATTCCATTGCTATATTCCCCACTGTATTCCACTGCTATATTCCCCACTGTATTCCACTGTTATATTCCCCACTATATTCCACTGCTAAATTCCCCACTGTATTCCATTCCTATATTCCCCACTGTATTCCACTGCTATATTCCCCACTGTATTCCACTGCTATATTCCCCACTGTATTCCACTGCTATATTCCCCACTGTATTCCACTGTTATATTCCCCACTGTATTCCACTGTTATATTCCCCACTGTATTCCACTGCTATATTCCCCACTGTATTCCACTGCTAAATTCCCCACTGTATTCCACTGTTACATTTCCCCTATAATCCACTGCTATATTCTCCACTGTATTCCACTGCTATATTCTCCACTGTATTCCACTGTTATATTCCCCACTGTATTCCACTGTTATATTCTCCACTGTATTCCACTGTTATATTCCCCACTGTATTCCACTGTTATATTCCCCTCTGTATTCCACTGCTAAATTCCCCTCTGTATTCCACTGCTATATTCTCCACTGTATTCCACTGCTATATTCCCCACTGTATTCCACTGTTATATTCCCCTCTGTATTCCACTGCTAAATTCCCCACTGTATTCCACTGCTTATATTCCACAATGTATTCCACTGCTTATATTCCCCACTGTATTCCACTGCTATATTCTCCACTGTATTCCACTGCTATATTCTCCACTGTATTCCACTGTTATATTCCCCACTGTATTCCACTGTTATATTCCCCACTGTATTCCACTGCTATATTCCCCACTGTATTCCACTGTTATATTCACCACTGTATTCCACTGCTTATATTCCCCACTGTATTCCACTGATATATTCCCCACTGTATTCCACTGCTATGTTCCCCACTGTATTCCACTGCTAAATTCCCCACTGTATTCCATTGCTATATTCCCCACTGTATTCCACTGTTATATTCCCCACTGTATTCCACTGCTATATTCCCCACTGTATTCCACTGCTATATTCCCCACTGTATTCCACTGCTATATTCCCCACTGTATTCCACTGCTATATTCCCCACTGTATTCCACTGCTATATTCCCCACTGTATTCCACTGCTATATTCCCCACTGTATTCCACTGCTATATTCCTCACTGTATTCCACTGTTATATTCCCCACTGTATTCCACTGTTATATTCCCCACTGCATTCCACTGCTATATTCCCCACTGCATTCCACTGCTATATTCCCCACTGTATTCCACTGCTATATTCCCCACTGTATTCCACTGCTATATTCTCCAGTGTATTCCACTGTTAAATTCCCCACTGTATTCCACTGTTATATTCTCCACTGTATTCCACTGCTATATTCTCCACTGTATTCCACTGTTATATTCCCCACTGTATTCCACTGTTATATTCCCCACTGTATTCCACTGCTATATTCCCCACTGTATTCCACTGCTATATTCCCCACTGTATTCCACTGCTAAATTCCCCACAATATTCCACTGTTATATTCCCCCTCTAATCCACTGCTATATTCTCCACTGTATTCCACTGCTATATTCTCCACTGTATTCCACTGTTATATTCCCCACTGTATTCCACTGTTATATTCCCCACTGTATTCCACTTCTATATTCCCCACTGTGTTCCACTGTTATATTCCCCACTGTGTTCCACTGCTATATTCCCCACTGTATTCCACTGCTATATTATCCACTGTATTCCACTGTTATATTCCCCACTGTATTCCACTTCTATATTCTCCACTGTATTCCACTGCTATATTCTCCACTGTATTCCACTGTTATATTCCCCACTGTATTCCACTTCTATATTCTCCACTGTATTCCACTGCTATATTCTCCACTGTGTTCCACTGTTATATTCCCCACTGTATTCCACTTCTATATTCTCCACTGTATTCCACTGCTATATTCTCCACTGTATTCCACTGCTATATTCCCCACTGTGTTCCACTGTTATATTCCCCACTGTGTTCCACTGCTATATTCTCCACTGTATTCCACTGCTATATTCCCCACTGTGTTCCACTGTTATATTCCCCACTGTATTCCACTGCTATATTCCCCACTGTATTCCACTGCTATATTCCCCACTGTATTCCACTGCTATATTCCCCACTGTATTCCACTGCTATATTCCCCACTGTATTCCACTGTTTATATTCCCCACTGTATTCCACTGCTATATTACCCACTGTATTCCACTGCTATATTCGCCACTGTATTCCACTGCTATATTCTCCACTATATTCCACTGCTATATTCCCCACTGTATTCCACTGCTATATTCCCCACTGTATCCCACTGTTATATTCCCCACTGTATTCCACTGCTATATTCCCCACTGTATTCCACTGTTTATATTCCCCACTGTATTCCACTGCTATATTCCCCACTGTATTCCACTGCTATATTCCCCACTGTATTCCACTGCTATATTCCCCACTGTATTCCACTGCTATATTCCCCACTGTATTCCACTGCTATATTCCCCACTGTATTCCACTGCTATATTCCCCACTGTATTCCACTGCTATATTCCCCACTGTATTCCACTGCTATATTCCCCACTGTATTCCACTGCTATATTCCCCACTGTATTCCACTGTTATATTCCCCACTGTATTCCACTGCTATATTCCCCACTGTATTCCACTGCAATATTCCCCACTGTATTCCACTGCTATATTCCCCACTGTATTCCACTGCTATATTCCCCACTGTATTCCACTGCTATATTCTCCACTGTATTCCACTGCTATAGTCCCCACTGTATTCCACTGCTATATTCCCCACTGTATTCCACTGCTATATTCTCCACTGTATTCCACTGCAATATTCCTCACTGTATTCCACTGCTATATTCCCCACTGTATTCGACTGCTATATTCCCCACTGTATTCCACTGCTATATTCCCCACTGTATTCCACTGCTATATTCCCCACTGTATTCCACGGCTATATTCCCCACTGTATTCCACTGCTATATTCCCCACTGTATTCCACTGCAATATTCCCCACTGTATTCCACTGCTATATTCCCCACTGTATTCCACGGCTATATTCCCCACTGTATTCCACTGCAATATTCCCCACTGTATTCCACTGCTATATTCCCCACTGTATTCCACTGCTATATTCCCCTCTGTATCCCACTGCTATATTCCCCACTGTATTCCACTGCTATATTCCCCACTGTATTCCACTGCTATATTCCCCACTGTATTCCACTGCTATATTCCCCACTGTATTCCACTGCTATATTCCCCACTGTATTCCACTGCTATATTCCCCACTGTATTCCACTGTTATATTCCCCACTGTATTCCACTGCTATATTCCCCACTGTATTCCACTGCTATATTCCCCACTGTATTCCACTGCTATATTCCCCACTGTATTCCACTGTTATATTCCCCACTATCTCAGACTGCCTGAGATCGACACAAAATCAAGTCTGATTCAAAGTGTTGTGGTGGGATGCAGTGATGGTCTGACTCCATTTCTGACCTTTGGAAGATTATTCTTCCTCATCCCGTTTCAAATTAGGGTAATTAAAATCCACTATAATTATCACCCTCCCTTTCCTTGATGCAGTCTGTATTTGTTCAAATAATTTCATATCAATTTCCTCCTCGTCCGCAGTGGATACCAATTCCCAACGATTAGTTTTGTAATCTTTGTTTTCACCCAAACTGGCTCAGATCAACCATCAAACAAAGCTACATTCTCCCAAGCCGCCCTACCTTAGTTATTCTCAGCATTCTACTTCACGAGTATTTGCCCCGTAATGTCTACCTATCTTCCTCCACTTGTAGCATTTGACATTCACTGTAAAATCCAATCTCTCAATGTCCTAATAATCACATCAATTACTTGTAAAGCTCTATTTACATTTTATTCCTTACCTTGGATAACACTCCATTCCAGATTTTTGTAAACAATGATATTAACCCTTCATTATTTTGTTATTATTTTATTATTATATCATTTATATTCATCAATCTCTTAACCTCCTATTTAGGTTAAGATCTAAAGAAATATTTTGCAATTAAACAGCATTTTCCATGACCTTGAGACACCCCAAAGAGTTTCACAGCCAATGGAGTAGTTTTGAAGTGTAGTCAGTTGTGTGAGGAAGCGCAGCAACCAATTTGTGCTCAGCAAGGTCCCAGAAACAACGATATGACAATGAGCAGATAATCTGGGTTTTGGTTGGTGAATAAACATTAACCAGGTGCCAGGGAGCGCTCCCCGACTCTTCTTCAAAGCGGGCCATAGGATCTTGGGCCACATTCACCTGAGGGGGTCGACGGGGCCTCGTTTGATTGGCTCTCACAAACGTCAGCACCTGTGATACTGCAGCACTCCCTCAGTACTGTCCTGGAAGTGTCAACCTGGATTTTACATTCTGGTCGCTGGAGTAAGATCTGGACCCATAACCCACCAATTCAGAGATGAGTGTTGGCCCCTGAGCCACAGCTAACATATTTTATTTGGAACAATGAAATATTAGAAGTAAAGTTCCCGGTCTACAGGAAAGAACACAAAATAACAATCAAACAACTTGCTCGAAAGCTCTTTGTTAGGAGAATTCTTCAAGTGACCTGAGAATCAACTCCTTCCCTGGGATTCTGTTCCACATTCATTATCCCATGGGATAAATGTTTTTCTAATTGTTAAATAGCAGGGTTATCTTTTGTAACCAGAACCTCTCAGTCATGAAAGAAGCATAAAGAAGTCCCACTTACTTACCTGCAAAATACTGGATTCCCCCTCCTACTGGCACATTGATCATAGATGGTGGGGGAGGGGCATAAGGTAATCAGGTTGCTATGGCTGCACCACCTTTTGCAGTTTTCCCTCACGCTTGGCCCCTGAAGCTACAGAGGAACTGACAGAGCTGGTCTGCAGTTTGCTGCAAAAATCCATCCGTTTATATAATTAGTGCAACCATAAATAAGACCATAATTTACTTTGTTTATGATTTATTATTTATTTGTTTCGGATTTATTATTTGTGAACATGGTTCACTTTTTTCATTTGGGAAAACCCATAATTTTGCAACAGAGACAACAGGAACAGTTTTAAAAATATTTCAGTAACATTTACTTGCAAGTGTCTAATTTGGAAGCGCCCCTCCCAGTGTGGGTCACAGATTAGCCTGAGAGGCCAATATCTGACCTGTCCTTGCATTTAATAACACATTAACCTGTAAACCTCTTTGATGCCAAAGTTAAACTGAAGCAAACGATGTTGAGAATCCATCTTTGTTCATTAATTATCATGTGAATGAGTTGGGAGGACACATTCAGCAATAATAAAACAACTCGATCCCTCCTCGTCTCCCTGTACACATATCAATGTTTTAAAAATCCTGAGATGTGCAATATAAATTTTGACGTGAAGATATAACAAAGAAAAGTTCAGACAGGGATTCCAGATCCCCAGTATCGATGGATACTATTTTTCTTCTTCATCTTAATCTCTATCCCTTTTGTCATCCAGAGAGCCCAGGGTTTGTTTGTTTGCCCTGATTTGGGCTAATTTGACTTTACAAAAACAATCTCTTTTCTAAAGGCAGCCCATTGTAGCTCCTGCCCTTTTCTCTGCCAACCTTGATTCCAGGTGATCTGAGGAGGATCCATTTTCACCTCATTGAGGTTGGCTTTCGCTAGTTAATCACTTTTACTCTGGATTATTCCTTGTCCTTTTCCATAACCAACCTAAACCTTATGTTGTAATGATCACTGCCCCCTAACACTGTGAATCTGTCTCCTAAATATTTCCTTACTGACACATGATCCTTGTGGACCATTTTATTCCCTAGAATTTACTCTACCGAGGCCAATACTGTGAGGGTGGCGACTCCAGTGGGAAACCTGGAGTATGATGAATGGAGTGCTGGTGCCCAAGGTATGGTTCAGTCTGTGATGACCATGGCTGAGGACCTCAACATCATGTCCCAGTCACTGAGGGACATGTCCCAGATTGAGATGGACACTACCGAGGTTCTCCAGAGCATAGCCCAATCACTGAGGACCATCGCTGAGGGTGCCGACACCATGGTGCAAACAATGGTGGAGCCTCCAGGACTGGCAGAGCCAGATGACTCAGACACCTCTGAAACTCACTTACTCTGCTCTTCCATCCCATTGAGTCCCCCAGGGTATGACGGAAGAGGAAGCACTGGAAGCCAACCCAGGGCCTGCCACCAAGGAGGCAACAGCTGTCTCCATTCTCCCAAATCCCTCCGCCCTGACACCGGCGCACGTTAAGGGTAGCGGACAGAACAGGGTGGCACAGCGATGCCTGTGACACTTGTAAGTAGGCTGGGGCCTTCCGGGTCCAGGCCCTCCAGGGGACGTCTGCCAAAGGCTTCAAAGGTCACAGGGCGGGGAAAGCAGCAGCTGCCTCCGCCTGTGATGGACATCCTGGGGACACACCTAGAAACAAAAGATCAAGAAGAATGAGGAGAACTGAGTGGTCACTCTGGAGGCTATTTGCAGCTAGTGGAAATGGGAATGTAAAATGTTCACTATTATGTCACACCTGATAGATGTACAGCCTCCATCACGTTAATCGTCACAGTAGCCCGTCCGCACGCCCACCCCATGTTTCCCTCCGCTTCCCTCACCCCCGCCTCCCGGGCACAGTGGTCCAAGATCAAAGCCCCCGGTGCAGACCCCATTCAGAGGGTGGGTGTGAGGCACTGACAGCAGAAAGACCGGGTTTGGTATAAACTGAGGATAACCTGAGCTTCCCACCCAGCGAGTGATGGTCACTCTCCTGCCTTGTCCAGTGACCCACTGACAGTGCCCACACAGGCCCATCACCCTGGGGCAATGTTGCACAGACCCTTGGAGGGTGGTCAGGGAGGGGGTGGTGTGATGGGGGGGGGATGAGGAATGGGCAGGGGAAGGGTTGGGCGGGGATTGGGGGCAGGGGATTGGGGGAAGTGGGAATTTGGGGAAGGAAGAAATTGAGGGGAGGGGGGATTGGGGGAGGGAGGGAAATGGGGCGGGGGTGGGATATGGGGGGTGATGGGCTGATGGATCCAGCCTCATCCTATAAGAATCTGGAGATGATGAGGGCCACCCTGGCCCTCCTGGCATGTCAGACCCTTACCGCCGCCAGTCCACCACCATTCGGTTCCTCCTTGGGCTCATTCTCCAGCCCTCTTGGTTTGCCTCCTCCTCAGATGAGGCCACATGCCCCTTCTTTTTCTCCTCCAGCACGTCACTCCTCTGCTGTGCTAGGTCGGGAAACCCTCTGGGGGATGTACTGCAGGGGACCACCAGAGTGGTCCAGGCAGAGGAACTGCATTCTCAGTCGTCCGATGCACAGCTCAATGACAGCACGTGTGGCAACATGGGCCTCGTTATAATGGGTCTCCGCCTCGGTCTTGGACATTCACCCAGTGGGTATCCCTTGTCCCCCATGAGCCGACCTGGCATCCTGGAGTGGTTCTTCAAGATGCTGGGGATCTCCGAGTTCCCCAGGATGTGCCGGCTGCGCACGCTCCCTGGGTAATGTGTACGCACGCTCCCTGGGTAACGGGTACGCATGCTCCTTGGGTAACGGGTACGCACGCTCCCTGGGTAACGGGTATGCATGCTCCCTGGGTAACGGGTACGCACGCTCCCTGGGTAACGGGTACACACGCTCCCTGTGTAACGGGTACGCACGCTCCCTGGGTAACGGGTACGCATGCTCCTTGGGTAACGGGTACGCACGCTCCCTGTGTAACGGGTATGCATGCTCCTTGGGTAACGGGTACACACGCTCCCTGGGTAACGGGTATGCACGCTCCCTGTGTAACGGGTATGCATGCTCCTTGGGTAACAGGTACACACGCTCCCTGTGTAACGGGTATGCATGCTCCCTGTGTAACGGGTATGCACGCTCCCTGGGTAACGGGTACGCACGCTCCCTGGGTAACAGGTACACACGCTCCCTGGGTAACGGGTATGCATGCTCCCTGGGTAACGGGTACGCACGCTCCTTGGGTAACGGGTATGCACGCTCCCTGGGTAACGGGTACGCACGCTCCCTGGGTAACGGGTATGCACGCTCCCTGGGTAACGGGTATGCATGCTCCCTGTGTAACGGGTATGCACGCTCCCTGGGTAACGGGTACGCACGCTCCCTGTGTAACGGGTATGCACGCTCCCTGGGTAACGGGTATGCACGCTCCCTGTGTAACGGGTATGCATGCTCCTTGGGTAACGGGTATGCACGCTCCCTGGGTAACGGGTATGCATGCTCCCTGTGTAACGGGTATGCACGCTCCCTGCGTAACGGGTACGCACGCTCCCTGTGTAACGGGTATGCACGCTCCCTGGGTAACGGGTATGCATGCTCCCTGGGTAACGGGTATGCACGCTCCCTGTGTAACGGGTATGCATGCTCCCTGTGTAACGGGTATGCATGCTCCCTGGGTAACGGGTACGCATGCTCCCTGTGTAACGGGTATGCACGCTCCTTGGGTAACGGGTATGCATGCTCCCTGGGTAACGGGTATGCACGCTCCCTGGGTAACGGGTATGCATGCTCCCTGGGTAACGGGTATCCACGCTCCCTGGGTAACGGGTATGCATGCTCCCTGGGTAACGGGTATGCATGCTCCCTGGGTAACGGGTATGCACGCTCCCTGGGTAACGGGTATGCATGCTCCCTGGGTAACGGGTATGCACGCTCCCTGTGTAACGGGTATGCACGCTCCCTGGGTAACGGGTATGCATGCTCCCTGGGTAACGGGTATGCACGCTCCCTGTGTAACGGGTACACACGCTCCCTGGGTAACGGGTATGCAAGTTCCCTGGGTAACGGGTACGCACGCTCCCTGGGTAACGGGTATGCACGCTCCCTGGGTAACGGGTACACACGCTCCCTGTGTAACGGGTACGCACGCTCCCTGGGTAACGGGTACGCATGCTCCTTGGGTAACGGGTATGCATGCTCCCTGGGTAACGGGTACACACGCTCCCTGGGTAACGGGTATGCACGCTCCCTGGGTAACGGGTATGCATGCTCCTTGGGTAACGGGTATGCACGCTCCCTGGGTAACGGGTATGCACGCTCCCTGGGTAACGGGTATGCATGCTCCCTGTGTAACGGGTATGCACGCTCCCTGGGTAACGGGTATGCATGCTCCCTGTGTAACGGGTACACACGCTCCCTGGGTAACGGGTATGCACGCTCCCTGGGTAACGGGTATGCACGCTCCCTGGGTAACGGGTATGCACGCTCCCTGGGTAACGGGTATGCACGCTCCCTGGGTAACGGGTATGCATGCTCCCTGGGTAACGGGTATGCACGCTCCCTGTGTAACGGGTACACACGCTCCCTGGGTAACGGGTATGCATGCTCCCTGGGTAACGGGTATGCATGCTCCTTGGGTAACGGGTATGCATGCTCCCTGGGTAACGGGTATGCATGCTCCCTGGGTAACGGGTATGCATGCTCCCTGGGTAACGGGTATGCATGCTCCTTGGGTAACGGGTATGCATGCTCCCTGTGTAACGGGTATGCATGCTCCCTGTGTAACGGGTATGCATGCTCCTTGGGTAACGGGTATGCATGCTCCTTGGGTAACGGGTATGCATGCTCCCTGTGTAACGGGTATGCATGCTCCCTGTGTAACGGGTATGCATGCTCCTTGGGTAACGGGTATGCATGCTCCTTGGGTAACGGGTACACACGCTCCCTGGGTAACGGGTATGCATGCTCCTTGGGTAACGGGTACACACGCTCCCTGGGTAACGGGTATGCACGCTCCCTGTGTAACGGGTATGCATGCTCCCTGGGTAACGGGTACACACGCTCCCTGGGTAACGGGTATGCATGCTCCTTGGGTAACGGGTATGCATGCTCCCTGGGTAACGGGTATGCATGCTCCCTGGGTAACGGGTATGCATGCTCCCTGGGTAACGGGTATGCATGCTCCTTGGGTAACGGGTATGCATGCTCCCTGGGTAACGGGTACACACGCTCCCTGGGTAACGGGTATGCATGCTCCCTGGGTAACGGGTATGCACGCTCCCTGGGTAACGGGTACACACGCTCCCTGGGTAACGGGTATGCACGCTCCCTGGGTAACGGGTACGCATGCTCCTTGGGTAACGGGTATGCACGCTCCCTGTGTAACGGTACACACGCTCCCTGGGTAACGGGTATGCATGCTCCCTGGGTAACGGGTATGCATGCTCCCTGGGTAACGGGTATGCATGCTCCCTGGGTAACGGGTACGCACACTCCCTGGGTAACGGGTATGCACGCTCCCTGGGTAACGGGTATGCATGCTCCCTGTGTAACGGGTATGCATGCTCCCTGTGTAACGGGTATGCATGCTCCCTGGGTAACGGGTACGCACGCTCCCTGGGTAACGGGTATGCATGCTCCCTGGGTAACGGGTATGCACGCTCCCTGTGTAACGGGTATGCATGCTCCTTGGGTAACGGGTACGCACGCTCCCTGTGTAACGGGTATGCATGCTCCCTGGGTAACGGGTATGCATGCTCCTTGGGTAACGGGTACACACGCTCCCTGGGTAACGGGTATGCATGCTCCCTGGGTAACGGGTATGCATGCTCCCTGGGTAACGGGTATGCACGCTCCCTGGGTAACGGGTATGCACGCTCCCTGGGTAACGGGTATGCATGCTCCCTGGGTAACGGGTATGCATGCTCCCTGTGTAACGGGTATGCACGCTCCCTGGGTAATGTGTACGCATGCTCCCTGTGTAACGGGTATGCACGCTCCCTGGGTAACGGGTATGCACGCTCCCTGGGTAACGGGTATGCATGCTCCCTGTGTAACGGGTACACACGCTCCCTGGGTAACGGGTACGCACGCTCCCTGGGTAACGGGTATGCACGCTCCCTGGGTAACGGGTATGCACGCTCCCTGGGTAACGGGTATGCACGCTCCCTGGGTAACGGGTATGCACGCTCCGTGGGTAACGGGTATGCATGCTCCCTGGGTAACGGGTATGCATGCTCCCTGGGTAACGGGTATGCATGCTCCCTGGGTAATGGGTATGCATGCTCCCTGGGTAACGGGTATGCATGCTCCTTGGGTAACGGGTATGCATGCTCCCTGGGTAACGGGTATGCATGCTCCCTGGGTAACGGGTATGCATGCTCCCTGTGTAACGGGTATGCATGCTCCCTGTGTAACGGGTATGCATGCTCCCTGGGTAACGGGTATGCACGCTCCCTGGGTAACGGGTATGCACGCTCCCTGGGTAGCGGGTACGCACGCTCCCTGGGTAACGGGTATGCATGCTCCCTGGGTAACGGGTATGCATGCTCCCTGTGTAACGGGTATGCACGCTCCCTGTGTAACGGGTATGCATGCTCCCTGGGTAACGGGTACACACGCTCCCTGGGTAACGGGTATGCATGCTCCCTGGGTAACGGGTATGCATGCTCCCTGGGTAACGGGTATGCACGCTCCCTGGGTAACGGGTACACACGCTCCCTGGGTAACGGGTACGCATGCTCCTTGGGTAACGGGTATGCACGCTCATGTGTAACGGGTACACACGCTCCCTGGGTAATGGGTATGCACGCTCCCTGGGTAACGGGTACGCACGCTCCCTGTGTAACGGGTATGCATGCTCCCTGTGTAACGGGTACGCATGCTCCTTGGGTAACGGGTATGCACGCTCATGTGTAACGGGTACACACGCTCCCTGTGTAACGGGTATGCACGCTCCCTGGGTAACGGGTATGCATGCTCCCTGGGTAACGGGTATGCACGCTCCCTGGGTAACGGGTATGCACGCTCCCTGTGTAACGGGTATGCATGCTCCCTGTGTAACGGGTATGCATGCTCCCTGGGTAACGGGTATGCATGCTCCCTGGGTAACGGGTATGCACGCTCCCTGGGTAACGGGTATGCACGCTACCTGGGTAACGGGTATGCATGCTCCCTGGGTAACGGGTATGCATGCTCCCTGGGTAACGGGTATGCATGCTCCCTGGGTAACGGATATGCATGCTCCCTGGGTAACGGGTATGCATGCTCCCTGGGTAACGGGTATGCATGCTCCCTGGGTAACGGGTATGCATGCTCCTTGGGTAACGGGTATGCATGCTCCCTGGGTAACGGGTATGCATGCTCCTTGGGTAACGGGTATGCACGCTCCCTGGGTAACGGGTATGCATGCTCCCTGGGTAACAGGTACACACGCTCCCTGTGTAACGGGTATGCATGCTCCCTGGGTAACGGGTATGCACGCTCCCTGGGTAATGGGTATGCACGCTCCCTGGGTAACGGGTACGCACGCTCCCTGGGTAACGGGTATGCACGCTCCCTGGGTAACGGGTATGCATGCTCCCTGTGTAACGGGTATGCATGCTCCCTGGGTAACGGGTACACACGCTCCCTGGGTAACGGGTATGCACACTCCTTGGGTAACGGGTACACACGCTCCCTGGGTAACGGGTACACACGCTCCCTGGGTAACGGGTATGCACGCTCCTTGGGTAACGGGTATGCATGCTCCTTGGGTAACGGGTATGCATGCTCCCTGGGTAACGGGTATGCACGCTCCTTGGGTAACGGGTATGCATGCTCCCTGTGTAACGGGTATGCACGCTCCCTGGGTAACGGGTACGCATGTTACCTGGGTAACGGGTACACACGCTCCCTGGGTAACGGGTACACACGCTCCCTGGGTAACGGGTGCGCATGTTCCCTGCGTAACGGGTACGCATGCTCCTTGGGTAACGGGTAAGCATGTTCTCTGGGTAACGGTTACGCATGCTCCCTTGGTAACGGGTACGCATGCTCCCTGGGTAACGGGTACGCACGCTCCTTGGGGAACGGGTACGCCTGCTCCCTGGGTAACGGGTACGCATGTTCCCTGGGTAAAGGGTACGCATGCTCCTTGGATAACGGGTATGCAGGCTTCCTGGGTAACAATATTCACCAGTGTCGATCCGCAGCGGCTGCCCTCATGTTGCTGGTGGTAACCGAGGGGGGCAGACGCTGGAGACGGCAGCAGCAGCAATGCGGGCTGGAGGCAGCACCCCATGTGCAGGGGCCGCCGCACACCCCGAAGATTCAGCCGCCCATCAGACTGAGGAAGCCCCAGAAGTAGAGGCCAGCGACGACCCAAGGTGTACAGGCGATGTTGGTTATTCAATGAACTGATGGAAACCATGTGCCGCAGAAGACTGTGTCTCAGCAGGGCAATAGTGTGGCACCTGTGCCACACCCTCCCGGGCTTGGCACGCATGTCGCCCTGAGAGCACCAGGGCATCAGGAAATGCTCTACAATCACCCTTTGGCCATGAGAGCACTTCCCAGTGCTGAAGCCCAGCTTTTGAGTGTTTGATTGTTGGCTGCTGCCTCTATGGTGCTGACGTTTCTCGAGTTCAGGCAAAGTGTTCAGGCACCAAAGTTTGTTGGACATGGAGTGTACGAATTATCCCCTGAGACACGGCATGTGCACCCTCGAGGAAGCACTTGGTAGTTGAGAATATAGTCAACAGAAACAAAGATTTGAAAATCAATTACATAACATTCCACATATCCCACTAACCATTAAACAACAAGGAAACGTTCCCGTTCCATATTGGTATGAATACAAAGCAAGTGCAGCTCATTTTCACAAAAACAAACACATGTATCACCCTCACAGGTTCCTTGACAGAAATAGAGGATAATCCACGGAATGTGTTATCATGTCCAGAACTATGTCTTCGAAATGACCTGTCCATTTCTGTGTTACTTGTTCCCCGTTTCAGTGCCATTCTCCGTCCAGAAGCCGTAGCTGTGCAGGCTCCTCCCACACGGCCCAATCTCACCACAACCAAATCCTGGCATCCACATATACCACCGGTGTCCAAGGTGCAGTTGAACATCCCTGACTTCCAGCGTGTTTAACCCGCGGTGATGTGCCAGTTACATGCAGCACTCACCACATCAGCAACAAAAGCATCAGCAATCTGCAAAAGCATTTCTTCAACAGTGTCATCAGGTGGCCCATTTAGATCAAGGTCGTGCACCAGGTCCACAGCATCTTACTTCAAACCGGATTGCCTTCTGGATTCACCGGTCCTTCTGAGCCCGGCGTTCCAGGTCCCAGGTATCTGAGAAAAAATTGTCCTTCTTTCCGGCTACAGAGAAGGAAGGAAACGGCAACAGCAGCCTCCAGGCATCTGCAGCCACCAGCAGGAGCAGCAGCAAACACAACCTGCAGCTGTGAAGTGCTCATGTCACTAACGAGGCTAATTATTAATTTAAAATAGCTTTCAGCTGTGAAGCTAGAGGCTGCTCACAGTCAAAGGGAGTGAAACGGAATTTCAGGATAGAAGCAGCAGCAGGGCACTGACCTGGAAGCTACACCTGTCATGTTACACCAATCAGAGAACACTTCCACTATTCCTCTGCCACCTACTTCTGACCTATCCAATTGCTAATCCATGTCAGGTGATTACCTCCAAATCCATAAGTTTTTGCCAAAAGTCTGCTGTGCCGATCAAATGCCGACTGTGAATCCATATAGAAAATATCTCAGGCCACTCCCTATCTATCATACTGGCCATATCAAACATTGAATTAGTTTAGTCAGACATGAGTGAGAATCACAAATTAATGCTGACTTTTTGATGAACACATTGAATTTATCAACTATCAATAAGCAGTCATTCAAAGAGAAATAGTTTTTCTTACGCTGTGATTGACAGGGTAATTGTTTCCAGACAACCAGGTGTCTGGATTGTTTCTTTTCATTTCCCTTCATGCTTGAATGCATCTCGAGTACCAGCCAGTTAAAACAGTGGGAAAAGGGAGAGGAACTTCAGAAGAAAAAAACACAAGAACATAAGAACTAGGAGCAGGAGTCAGCCATCTGGCCCCTCGAGCCTGCTCCGCCATTCAATAAGATCATGGCTGATCTTTTTGTGGACTCAGCTCCACTTACCCGCGCGCTTACCCTTTACTGTTTAAAAATCTACCTATCTTTGCCTTAAAAACATTTAATAAGGTAGCCTTAACTGCTTCACTGGGCAGGGAATTCCACAGATTCACGATCCTTTGGGTGAAGAAGTTTCTCCTCAACTCAGTCCCAAATCTGCTCCCCCTTATTTTGAGGCAATGCCTCCTTGTTCGAGTTTCACCCACCAGTGGAAACAACCTGTCCGCATCTATCCTATCTATCCCCTTCATGATTTGATATGTTTCTATAAGATCCCTCCCGCATCCTTCTAAATTCCAATGATTATAGCCACAGTCTACTGAGACTCGCCTCATAAGCCAATCCTCTCAACTCCAGAGTCAATCTAGTGAATCTCCTCTGCACCCCCTCCAGTGCCAGTACATCCTTTCTCAAATAAGGAGACCAGAACTGTACACAGTGCTCCAGGTGTGGCCTCACCAGCATCCTATACAGCTGCAACATAACCTCCCTGTTTTTAAACTTCATCCCTCTAATGATAATAATAATAATCTTTATTGTCACAAGTGGGCTTATATTAACACTGCAATGAAGTTACTGTGAAAACTCCCTCGTCACCACATTCTGGCACCTGTTCGGGTACACAGAGGGAGAATTCGGAATGTCCATATTACCTAACAGCACGTCTTTTGGGACTTGTGGGAGGAAACCAGAGCACCTGGAGGAAACCCACGCAGACACGGGGGAGAACGTTCAGACTCCGCACAGACAGTGACCCAAGCCGGGAATCGAACCTGGGTACCTGGCACTGTAAAGCAGCAGTGTTAACCACTGTGCTACCGTGTTGCCAAGTAATGAAGGACAAATTTCCATTTGCCTTCTCAATTACCTGCTGCACCTGCAAACTAACGTTTTGTGATTCATGCTCAAGGGCACCCAGGTCCCTCTGCACAGCAGCATGCTGCAATTTTTTACCATTTAAATAATAGTCCATTTTGCTGTTATTCCTATCATAATGGATGACCTCACATTTCCCAACATTGTACTCCATCTGCCAAACCCTTGCCCACTCACTTAAACTATCCAAATCCCTCTGCAGACTTTCAATGTCCTCTGCACACTTTACCAATCACCTTAGTGTCATCTGTGAACTTTGACAGAGAATACTTGGTCCCCAACTCTGTGTAAATTGTGAACAATTGTGGACCCAACACTGATCCCTGAGGCACACCACTAGCCACTGATCGCCAACCAGAAAAACACCCATTTATCCCCACTCTTTGCTTTGTGTTAGTTAACCAATCCTTTATCTTATGCAGCAGCATTTTGTGCAGCACCTTGTTGAATGTATTCTGGAAATCAAATACACCACATCCACCAGTTCCCCATTGTCCATCATAATGTTGTCCTCAAAGAATTTGGTAAAGTAGTTAAACATGACCTCCCTCTCATGAACCCATGCTGCCTCTGCCCAATGGGACAATTTCTATCCAGATGTCTCGCTATTTCTTCCTTTAAACTAGTTAAAGGGGGAGAGGCCTCAGGAGAGGTTTGTAAAGTTTCCAGAACAAGTAGTAAAACAGAGGTATGGAAAGTGGCAGGAATCTAACTTCAGGTGGAGCAGATAAGGGGACAACTATGGGGGGTGTCAACGCAGGACTGAGGGTGTTCTACCTAAATGTGCGCCGTATACGGAACAAGGTAAATGGGATGGTTGCGAACATTGAAATTGGCCGGTACGATGTTGTGGGCATCACAGAGATGTGGCTGCAAGGGGATCAGGACTGGGATATACATATCTAAGGATATGTGTCCTATCGAACGGTCAGGAAGGTGTTGGAGGGTACAGAGTTGTCTTATTAGTAAGAAATGAAATCAAATCAATAGCAAGGAACGATATAGGGTTGGAAGGCATTGAATCTGTGTGGGTAGAGTTGAGGAGTTGTAAAGGAAAAAGACCCATTTGGGAGTTATGCACAGGCCCCCTAGCAGAAGTCAGGATGTGGGGCAGAAAATAAATCAGTAGATAGAAAAGGCATGTAAAAAAGGCAACATTACAATAATCATGGGGGACTTAACATGCAGGTAGACTGGGAAAATCAGGTTGGTAGCTGATCCCAAGAAAATGAATTTGTGGAATGTCTAAGAGATGGTTTTTTGGAGAAGCTTGTGGTAGAGCCGACTAGGGAACAGGCAATTCTGGATTTGGTGATGTGTAATGAGGCAGACTTGATTAGGGAACTTAAGGTGAAGGAACCCTTTGGGAGCAGTGACCACAATATGATAGAATTCACTCTGCAGTTTGAGAGGGAGAAGCTGCAATCAGATGTAACGGTATTACAATTAAATAAGGGTAACTACAAAGACATGAGGGAGGAGCTGGCCAGAGTTGATTGGAAAAGGAGCCTAGCAGGGAAGACAGTGGAACAGCAATGGCAGGAGTTTTGGGGGGTTATTCTGGAGGCACAATTTAGCCCAAGGAGGAGGAAACATGCTAAGGGGGGGTCAAATATCCATGGCTGTCGAGGGAAGTCAGGGACAGCATAAAAGCAAAAAAAAAAGCATACAAAGTGGCGAGGATTAGTGGAAAGCCAGAGGATTGGGAAGCCTTTAAAAGTGAGCAGAGGACAACTAAAAAAGCAATAAGGGAGGAAAAGACGAAATATGAGTGTAAGCTAGCCAGTAATACAAAGGAAGATAGGAAGAGTTTTATTTAATATATAAAAGGTAAGAGAGAGGCAAGAATGGGCATTGGCCCACTGGAAAATGTGGCTAGAGAAGTAATAATAGGAAACAAAGATACGGCAGAGGAACTGAATCGTTACTTTGCATCAGTCTTCACAGTGGAAGACACCAGTGGCATAACAGAACTTCAAGAGTCAGGGGCAGAGGTGAGTGCAGTGGCCATCACTAAGGAGAAGGTGCTGAGGAAGCTGAAAGGTTTGAAGGTGGATAAATCACTTGGACCGGATGAACTACACCCCAGGGTTCTGAAGGAGATAGCTGAGGAGATTGTGGAGGCATTGGTGCTGATCTTTCAGGAATCACTGGAGGCAGGGAGGGTCCCAGAGGACTGGAAAATGGTTAATGTAACACCCCTGTTTAAGAGGGAGGGAGACAGAAGACAGGAAATTGTACGCCGGTTAGCCTGATTTCGGTTGTTGGTAAGATTAGAGTCCATTATTAAGGACAAGATTGTGGAGTACTTGGAACTGCATGATAAAATAGGGCGGATTCATGAAGGTGAGGTCATGTCTAACAAATCTGTTAGAATTCTTTGATGAGGTAACTAGGAAGTTATACAAAGGAGAACAGGTGGACATGGCCTATTTGGATTTCCAGAAGGCCTTTCACAAGGTGCCGTATAAGAGGCTGTGAAAAAAGTTAAGAGCCCATGGTGTTGGGGATAAGGTACTGGCATGGATACAGAATTGGCTGCCTGGCAGAAGGCAGAGAGTGGGGATAAATGGGTCTTTTTCAGGGCGACAGCCGGTGACTAGTGGTGTGCCTCAGGGGTCGGTGTTGGGACCACAACTTTTCTAAATATAAATTAATGATCTGGAAGAAGGAACTGAAGGCACTGTTGCCAAGTTTGCAGATGATACAAAGATCTGTACAGGGACAGGTAGTATTGAGGAAGCAGGGGGGTTGCAGAAGGACTTGGACAAGCTAGGAGAGTGGGCAAAGAAATGGCAGATGGAATACAATGTGGAAAAGTGTGAGGTTATGCACATTGGAAGGAAGAGTAGAAGCATAGACTATTTTCTAAATGGGGAAAGGCTTCAGAAATCTGAAGCACAAAGGGGATTAGGAGTCTTAGTTAAGGATTCTCCTCAGGTTAACATGCAGGTTCAGTTGGCAGTTAGGAAGGTAAAAGCAATGTTAATATCAATTTCAGATTATAAGACCCGGGATGTACCTCTGAGGCTGTATAAGGCTCTGGTCATAGAACATAGAACATAGAGAAATACAGCACAGAACAGGCCCTTCGGCCCACGATGTTGTGCCGAACTTTTGTCCTAGGTTAATCATGGTGTCCAAAATTCTATGATAATCTAAGGGCAATTTATCATGGCCAATCCACCCAACCTGCACATCTTTGGACTGTGGGAGGAAACCGGAGCACCTGGAAGAAACCCACACAGATACGGGGAGGATGTGCAGACTCCACACAGACAGTGACCCAAGCCAGAATCGAACTTGGGACCCTGGAGCTGTGAAGCAATTGTGCTATCCACAATGTTCCGTGCTGCCCTTAAGAACAAATTAATCTACACTCCATTATTCTACCATAATCCATGTACCTATCCAATAGCCGCTTGAAGGTCCCTAATGTTTCCGACTCAACTACCTCCACAGGCAGTGCATTCCATGTCCCCCACCACTCTCTGAGTAAAGAACCTACCTCTGACATCCCCCCTATATCTTCCACCATTCACCTTAAATTTATGTCCCCTTGTAATGGTTTGTTCCACCCGGGGAAAAAGTCTCTGACTGTCTATTCTATCTATTCTCCTGATCATCTTATAAACCTCTATCAAGTCGCACCTCATCCTTCCCCGTTCTAATGAGAAAAGGCCTAGCACCCTCAACCTTTCCTCGTAAGACCTACTCTCCATTCCATGCAACATCCCGGTAAATCTCCTTTGCACCTTTTCCAAAGCTTCCACATCCTTCCAAAAATGAGGTGACCAGAACTGCACACAGTACTCCAAATGTGGCCTTACCAAGGTTTTGTACAGCTGCATCATCACCTCACGGCTCTTAAATTCAATCCCTCTGCTAATGAACGCTAGCACACCATAAGCATTCTTCACAGCTCAATCCACTTGAGTGGCAACTTTCAAAGATCTATGAACATAGACCCCAAGATCTCTCTGCTCCTCTACATTACCAAGAACCCTACCGTTAACCTTGTATTCCGCATTCATATTTGTCCTTCCAAAATGGACAACCTCACACTTGTCAGGGTTAAACTCCATCTGCCACTTCTCAGCCCAGCTCTGCAACCTATCTATGTCTCTTTGCAGCCGACAACAGCCCTCTTCACTATCCACAACTCCACCAATCTTTGTATCATCTGCAAATTTACTGACCCACCCTTCAACTCCCTCATCCAAGTCATTAATGAAAATCACAAACAGCAGAGGACCCAGAACTGATCCCTGCGGTACACCACTGATAACTGGGCTCCAGGCTGAATAGTTGCCATCCACCATCACTCTCTGACGTCTATCGGTTAGCCAGTTCGCTATCCAACTCACCAAATTTCCCATTATCCCATGCCTCCTTACTTTCTGCATTTGGAGACCCCATTTAGAATATTGTGAGCAGTTTTGGGCCCCATATCTAAGGAAGGATGTGCTGGTCTTGGAAAGGGTCCAGAGGAAGTTCACAAGAATGATCCCTGGAATGAAGAACTTGTCGTATAAGCAACGGTTGAGGACTCTGGGTCTGTACTCGGAGTTTAGAATGATGAGGGGGGATTTGATTAAAACTTACAAAATACTGAGAGGCCTGGATAGAGTGAACGTAGAGACGATGTTTCCACTTGTAGGAGTGACCAGAACCCGAGATCACAGCCTCAGACTAAAGGAACGATTCTTTAAAATTGAGAGGAGGAGGAATTTCTTCAGCCAGAGGGTGGTGAATCTGTGGAACTCTTTGCCGCAGAAGGCTGCGGAGGCCAAATCACTGAGTGTTTTTAAGACAGAGATAGATAGGTTCTTGATTAATACGGGGATCAGGGGTTATGGCTGGAAGGGAGGAGAATGGGGATGAGAAACATATCAGCCATGACGGAATGGAGAAGCAGAACTGATAGGCCAAATGGCCTAATTATGTTCACATAACTTATGGTCAATTACCCTGCTGTGAACTGAACCATAATGCTTATAAACATCGCGCAGATGAGTGCTCTCACTTTGTTTTTTTCAGCAGAAAGTACTTAACTGCTTTTATTATGGCAATGATCTGTCAATCAAAGCAAGATGAGATTTTCTGAATTCTAATTAATATAATCCTAACCGGCTCAATTTCTCCTTATATATCTCTCTCGCCATCCCAGGAATCAGCCTGGTAAGCCTTCGCTGCACTCCCTCTAGAACAAGAACATCCTTCCTCAGATAGGGAGGCTAAAACTGCCCACAATACTCCAGGTGTGGCCTCACCAAGGCCCTGTATAATTGCAGCAACACATCCCTGCTTCTATACTCAAAGCCAATCTGGTGGGTGTGTGGGTGTCACTGCTTTAGTCAAAGAGGAGCAGAGAGGTTCTGGGTCAATATTCATCTTTCGTTCAACACCTTTGGAAAACAAGTTATCTGATTATTATCACATTGCTGTTTGTGGACACTTGCTGTTCACAAATTGACTGAATTGTTTCCTATAATAACACAAATAAAATTAATCAAATTGGTCATAATAAATGTTATTATTCATTGGTTGCATAGTTCCTTTTGTGAATTGTGAAAAGCGCTGCACGTGCCGGTTGTCTTAGATGGTGAGTGTGTGATGCAGAATGACTCAATAGCAATAGTTTCATCTGTATAGTTCATGGAGGCCTGTTTGTTGTATCGCTCTCTGCCCTCCCCCCCACCCCCTGTAGAAAAGCTTTCAGCAATAATGTATAATCGGCACTGGGGGCAGACTCAATCAGGTAATTGGTAATTGTGGGTGTCATAATATACATCCGGGTATATAATGGAGTGCAGACAGGCAGTGATTGACATGTAGGATGACCAGTGAGCACACAAAACACAGCAGCCAATCACCAGACAGACACCACCACTATAAAGCCAGAGGGCACCAGTTTTCCCGCTCTCTCGGGATCCAGCCCCTGAGACAGTTAGAGCTCGTGAGCACTAGCCAGTGCAAACACCATGCGGTGGCCAGTAAGTCTGGTCAGGCTAGCCTCAGGTCTCCAGTCAAATCAGCATAGTGTCAACCCACAGTTGAACATGTAAAATAATTAGATGTTAAATAAAATCATGTTGCATCTCATCAAGTGTTGGAAGTCTGTCTCCCGCTACACTGCATCAAACGCAGTCCACATAGACCCAGCCTACCTAACACATCATGGTACCAGGTCTGGATGCTGAGAATTGACGGACTCACCTTGAGGTAATCAGCGTTGACCAGCGATCAGCCATCTGGTAACATGGGCAGCGTCCGCCCTCCTCCGCAGCTCCGCATCGTCGGCAATCTCGGTGCAAACTGGAACATTTTCAAACAGAAGTTCCAACTCTATCTCGAAGCCACCGACCTCGAGGCCGCATCAGATGCCAGGAAGGTCGCACTATTCCTCTCCACAGCCAGGGACCACGGCATCCACATTTACAACTATCTTACATTCGCTGAAGGCAAAGATAAGACGAAATTTAAAACAGTCCTGGTGAAGGTCGACAGCCACTGCGACATTGAGGTGAATGAGAGCTTTGAACGGTACGTTTTCCAGCAGAGGCTTCAGGGTAAGGACGAACCTTTCCAATCCTTTTTGATCTCACGCAGTCCTGTAACTATGACTCCACAACTGATTCCATGATCTGGGATCAGATCGTTTTCGGGGTCCACTCCGATTCCCTTCGCCAGCAGCTCCTGAAAGTCAAGCAGCTCACCCTCACCCTCACCCTCGCCATCGCCATCGAAACGTGCGTTCTCCACGAGCATGCTAACAACCGGTACTCCCACATTAGGGCGGCGGAAACGGCAAAGCTAACCTCCCTGAGGCGGAACGGGTACAGGCCATTGCACATATGCAGGGCCTAAGTATTGACGAGAGTGGCCATTTCACACGCTTTTCCCGGGCCCCTGCGCATGTGCGCCACAACCGAGGGGACGGCGAGACTGCCGACCAGCCTGCGCAGGTGCGTACATAATTCGACCGCACTGCGCATGCGCGTTGGCGCACGGAATGCGCTGACGTAGGCGTCATGACGTGTCCAAATTGTGGCTCCGCCCATTTAAAGCGGCAATGTCCGGCAAAATCACTACGGTGTCGACCGTGTGGCAAGCTTGGCCACTACGCAGCCCTTTGCAGATCTGCTCCATTGCCCAGCAGCCAGCGATCCCAGCCACAGTGCAGAAGCGTCCGTTCAATTCAGCAGGCCGTGCCAGACTCCGACCCCGACAGCCCAGCAGATCCTGATGCTGAGTGCCTCAAATCCCCATTCCGGGTGGGTATCATTACTAAGCATACGCTGCCTTTCCCAAAGATGGTGAAACACCTCCCAATTCTGGGTGTTGATCCGGACGACGAGTGGTGTGCTACCCTTACAGTTAACAAGGCTCGCATCCGGTTCAAACTGGACACCGGCGCTTCAGCGAACCTCATTTCGAAATCCGATCTCGACACCATCCGCATCAGACCAAGCATTCTTCCACCGACCTTCCAGCTCCTTGACTACAATGGCAATGCCATAGCTGCCAGTGGCTCGTGCTAACTCGGAGTTTCCAATAAGTCATTGAAAGCGACGCTGCGATTTGAGACCGTCGGACCTGACAGAGCTTCCCTGCTCGGGCCTGACAGAGCTTCCCTGCTCGGTGCTCGGGCCTGACAGAGCTTCCCTGCTCGGTGCTCGGGCCTGACAGAGCTTCCCTGCTCGGTGCTCGGGCCTGACAGAGCTTCCCTGCTCGGGCCTGACAGAGCTTCCCTGCTCGGTGCTCGGGCCTGACAGAGCATCCCTGCTCGGTGCTCGGGCCTGACAGAGCTTCCCTGCTCGGGCCTGACAGAGCATCCCTGCTCGGTGCCCGGGCCTGACAGAGCTTCCCTGCTCGGGCCTGACAGAGCTTCCCTGCTCGGTGCTCGGGCCTGACAGAGCTTCCCTGCTCGGTGCTCGGGCCTGACAGAGCTTCCCTGCTCGGTGCTCGGGCCTGACAGAGCTTCCCTGCTCGGTGCTCGGGCTGACAGAGCTTCCCTGCTCGGGCCTGACAGAGCTTCCCTGCTCGGTGCTCGGGCCTGACAGAGCATCCCTGCTCGGTGCTCGGGCCTGACAGAGCTTCCCTGCTCGGGCCTGACAGAGCTTCCCTGCTCGGTGCTCGGGCTTGACAGAGCTTCCCTGCTCGGGCCTGACAGAGCTTCCCTGCTCGGGCCTGACAGAGCTTCCCTGCTCGGTGCTCGGGCCTGACAGAGCTTCCCTGCTCGGTGCTCGGGCCTGACAGAGCTTCCCTGCTCGGTGCTCGGGCCTGACAGCTTCCCTGCTCGGGCCTGACAGAGCTTCCCTGCTCGGGCCTGACAGAGCTTCCCTGCTCGGTGCTCGGGCCTGACAGAGCTTCCCTGCTCGGTGCTCGGGCCTGACAGAGCTTCCCAGCTCGGTGCTCGGGCCTGACAGAGCTTCCCTGCTCGGGCCTGACAGAGCTTCCCTGCTCGGGCCTGACAGAGCTTCCCTGCTCGGTGCTCGGGCCTGACAGAGCTTCCCTGCTCGGTACTCGGGCCTGACAGAGCTTCCCTGCTCGGTGCTCGGGCCTGACAGAGCTTCCCTGCTCGGGCCTGACAGAGCTTCCCTGCTCGGTGCTCGGGCCTGACAGAGCTTCCCTGCTCGGTGCTGGGGCCTGACAGAGCTTCCCTGCTCGGTGCTCGGGCCTGACAGAGCTTCCCTGCTCGGTGCTCGGGCCTGCAAACTCCTGAACCTGGTTCAGCGAGTCCACACCATGTCATCCTCACAGGCGACGGCCTCATGAATGAAAACTTCCAGGCTCAAATTGATGACATCATAGCGCAGTACCATAGCGTGTTTGAAGGTATGGGCACACTCTCATACCGATACAAAATCCTGCTCAAACCGAATGCCACCCCTGTGGTTCACGCACCGTGTCGGGTGCCGGCTCCCCTCAATGACCGCCTCAAGCAGCATTTACAGGACCTTCAGGACCAGGGCATCATATCAAAGGTCACAGAACCCACGGACTGGGTCAGCTCCATGGTTTGCGTCAAGAAGCCGGAGGGGAGCTTCGAATCTGCATCGACCCCAAGGATCTAAACCCCAACATCATGCGGGAGCATTTCCCGATACCAAAACGAGAAGAGTTGACCAGCGAGATGGCTCATGCCAAATTCTTTACGAAGCTGGATGCCTGCAAGGGGTTCTGGCAAATACAGCTGGACCCGTCCAGTCGCAAGCTGTGTACATTCAATACCCCGTTTGGTCGCTACTGTTATAACCGAAATGCCCTTTGGCATCATCTCTGCCTGAGAGGTATTTCACCGCATAATGGAACAGATGATGGAGGACATCGAGGGGGTGCGAGTGTACGTCGACAATGTCATAATCTGGTCCACAACTCCTCAAGAACACATTGATCGCCTCAAGCAGGTATTCCACAGGAGTTACGAGCATGGCCTCCAACTCAACAGGGCCAAGTGCTCATTCGGTCAATCAGAAATCAAATTCCATGGCGACCACATCTTACAGCAAGGCGGGCGGCCAGATGGTGACAAGGTTTCGGCGATCAACGCCATGAAGACCCCAGAGGACAAGAAGGCGGTCCTCCGCTTTCTAGGGATGGTCAACTTCCTCGGGAAGTTATTCCCAGCATGGCGTCCCACACCACAGCCCTCCGCCATCTGGTCAGAAAGTCAACGGATTTCCAGTGGCTGCCCGCTCATGAGAGAGAATGGCGTGAGCTGAGGGCAAAACTCACCAAGGCCCCGGTGCTGCTGTTTTTCAACCCCGCCAAGGAGACCAAATATCCACTGACGCGAGCCAGGACGGTATTGGGGCGGTGCTCCTCCAACGGGATGACTCCTCCTCCTGGGCCCCAGTTGCGTTTGCCTCCAGAGCCATGACGCCCACTGAGCAATGGTATGCTCAGATTGAGAAGGAATGTCTGGGCCTCCTAACGGGAATCGACAAGTTTCACGACTGTGTATGGCCTCCCTAAATTCACGGTTGAGACGGACCACAGGCCATTGGTTCACATCATCCGCAATGACCTCAATGACCTGACGCCACGGTTACAACGCATCCTTCTCAAGCTACGCCGCTACGATTTTGACCTGGTTTACACCCCAGGGAAAGAGCTCGTTGTTGCAGACGCACTTTCCAGGTCTATCACCACACGTGTGAACAGACTGACATCGTCTGTCAAATAGACGCGCAGGTGCAATTCTGTGCCTCCAACTTTCCGGCCTCTGATGAGAGGGTCATTCAAATTCGTGAGGAAACGGCCAGGGATCCTCTGCCCCAGCGGGTGATGCAGCACCTTACAAATGGCTGGCAGAAGGGGCAGTGTCCCCAGTTTTACAATGTCAAGGACGATCTGACGGTGGTAGACGGCATCCTCATGAAGCTTGACAGAATCGTGATCCCGCAGAGCATGCGAGCTATGGTGCTCGGCCAACTCCACGAGGGTCATCTGGGGGTCGAGAAATGTCGACGCAGAACTCGGGAGGCAGTCTACTGGCCGGGCATCAGCCAGGACGTTGCCAACACGCCCTCAATTGCCCTACGTGTCAAAACTTTCAGCCGGCTCAACCTAAATAAACTCTGCAGCAACGTGAGATAGTGACCTCCCCATGGTCCAAAGTCGGTGTTGACCTGTTCCATGCCAAGGGACATGACTATGTCCTCCTGGTCGACTACTTTTCCAATTACCCCGAAGTGGTCAGACTGTCTGACCTCACGTCGGCGGCGGTGATTAAGGCATGCAAGGAAACTTTTTGCCAGACATGGGATACCACTCACAGTGATGAGTGACAACGGCCCCTGTTTATACAGCCAGGAGTGGTCTGATTTTGCCCGGCTATACAACTTTCGGCACGTCACATCCAGCCCCCACTACCCACAGTCAAATGGCAAGGCCGAAAAAGGGGTCCACATCGTCAAAGATTATTATTTAAGGCTGCAGACTCAGGCTCCGATTTCAACCTGGCGCTGTTGGCATACAGAGCGACCCCACTGTCCACTGGGTTGTCTCCAGCGCAGCTTCTCATGAACTGCACACTGTGAACAATGGTTCCAGCCATCCACATTCCAGACCGTGACAACTTCCCGGTCAGACAGAGGATGCAGCAGTCTCGGGCCCAACAGAAATCAGCGTACGGCGCCCATGCCACGGATCTCCCCGAGCTGGTCCCTGCTGATCGAGTTCGTGTACAGCTGCCTGACGGTGGCTGGTCCGCCACAGCTGTGGTGGTCAAGCAAGTGGCCCCAAGATCGTTCCTCGTTCACATGGCTGATGGCTCTTTCCTACGACGCAACAGGCGGGCACTGCGCAGAGTTCCACGTTGCCACCCGGCCGTGATGCCCCGCCTCACACACAATGCTTCCTCCGGACGCGCCCTGCCATGAGGTCACCGATCTACCAGCAATCCTGCTGACCTCTGCGCCCACCGCATTGGTGGCAGTCCCACCCGTCCAAGTGCCAGCGGCCCCTGATCCACCCTTGAGACGGTCAACCAGAATTCGTCGCCCGCCACAGAGACTAAACTTATAGACTGAATGTTGCATAACTTTGTTACCTCATCGTTTTGACATCTGTAAATATTGTTTTTTTTACTGCTTCATCTGCCCTATATCTGCACTAGCGACACCTTCCTATGTATATATGTCCATTTTAGCATATTCTGTATATAGTCACGCACATATACACATCTTCACGCACATGCACCTCAATATTTATTACCTGAACACAAACTTCACAAAGAAAAGGGGGGGAGATGTCATAATATACATCCATGTATATGATGGAGTGCAGACAGGCAGTGATTGACACACAGGGTGACCAGTGAGCACACAGAACACAGCAGCCAATCACCAGACAGGACGCAACCACTGTAAAGCCAGAGGGCACCAGTTTTCCCGCGCTCTCGGGATCCAGCCTCTGAGGCAGTCAGAGCTTGTGAGCTAGCCAGTGCAAACACCATGTGGTAGTCAGATAGTCTGGTCAGGCTAGCCTCAGGTCTCAGAATAGTGTCAACCCACAGTTGAACATGTAAAATAGTTAGATGTTAAATAAAATCGTGTTGCATCTCATCAAGTGTTGGAAGTCTGTCTCTTGCTACACTGCATCAAATGCAGTCAACATAGACCCAGCCTGCCCAACACATCAGTGGGACCAGAACTTCTGCCCCTCAGGGGCAAGAGGCCAATCTGATTGGCTGGCAGCTGAGTAGTTTCAGCAGTGCCAAAACTCAGTAATGGCCATTGCTGGAACTGCAAGGGTATCCCAAGAAGAAGACAACATGGATCCCATGTTGTCCCAGGTCAACACCGACTTTGGACCATGGGGAGGTCACTATCTCACGTTGCTGCAGAGTTTATTTAGCTGGAGCCGGCTAAAGTGATCCCAGGGTTTTTGACTGGGGAGGGATTGGAGACTGGGGAGGGGGTGTTGGGGAGGGTGGGGGGTGGTCATGTTTTGGATGGTAGGAGTCACAAAGGGCAGTGCCAATGAGAAGGGTGCTCTCATTGGGTACAGGACACCCCAGGGGAGGTACCCCTTCTCTCCCACCTTTTACCGATGATGAGGTAACAAGCTGACCACATTCCTTCCAGCTCCCCAGTCAGATGTATTTTTTCAGAAGGGGCGGAATCAGGTTCCTAATTAGCCGTGGGTTGGCCAGTAATTGTCTGCTTAAGGGTCTCATTAGGCATGAGGACAGATGGATAGTCCGATGCTCTACCTGTCCACCATGTTATGGGGGAGGGTTCAGGGGTGGGCGGGAAGAGGTGGGCTTAACCACCCAGCTATCTTATGTGCCCCCTGTGAATATGCCAGCTGGAGGGGCTGTGAAACCCCTCTCTTGATGTGGAGTGGTGCTTCTCGAGCTATATAGCCAATTAATAACTATTTGTCTCTCTCTAATGGAGGCAGATGTCCTTCATGGATTATGGCTAATTACCATTACCAATGTGCTGTACAAATGCAAGTCTTTCTTTCTGAATAAAAGAATGACTTCTTATTGGTTGAAATTAATACAAACTGATTTTAGTGACCTTTACCTATTATTGGATTAGGAGAACAGTAAAATGTAACAGCAATAAAAAAAAATCACAGCAGTATTTAATACATTGAATCAGGATTTCACATGTACAATATCGTTAAGGGCAGTAACAAGTCAGTTTGAAATATTCTCCACCCAGTGAGCTGATTAGGCAGAGGGAGCTGGTATGGGGATGTTTGAGGAGTGGGGAATTCAGCGGATTAGTTTTTAGGAACCTTGAATGAACTGGGGAGCACAATGATGTTCTTCTGTTTCCATTCGTAATTACTGGTATTTATTTAACATAAATCTTGAATGATTAATTTTCACTTTTTAAGCAGATAATAATCATTGCATAATTATTTGATGTACTCAAAATTCATTTTCTTTCAACCTCTGACACAAATGTCACATTGGGTTGGCTATTCTATTTCATTCCAGCTTTGCGCTGATTAGTATTTTACTATTTAATGTACATTATTCAGTGGATAGAAACTCAGACACGGCTCAGGAACATGGATGAACTGAATGAGCCAATTTCTATGTGACTACGCATCACTCAACTCCTAGCTGTCTTTTGTTTATACTGAGCATACAATAGGAGCTATAGACCTCCCAATACATCTTTTGTAAGAGTATTGTACCTCTGAATGTACAGACAGAATTGGCAGTGTGAATAAGCTTGGTGAATATTGCCAAGACACTCTGCTTTGTTCAGCATTATTCTTCACAATAGATATCACACTTTGGAAGTAATTTTTAAAAGGGAATCAAAATAGTGGGTACTTTTAGCTTTTGTTTCTTTTACACCACCATGCATTCTGTCTCTCACTCAGCTGCCTCTATTATACTGGACAAATTAAATAAACCACGGCATTACTGAAGGGCTTTAGGCAGCAATGCCTAAACTACTCTGTCCTTCCACAATTCGAGGAGTGAACACTGTCTTGTGCTTCTCATGTTATTGAAACACTACTTTTAAACCTAAATCCATGTGGGCAGCGTATATAGCAGGGGAGAGACTTCTGTTTGACACAGTTTTGATCAGGAAGCCTATCACCATTTTTCAGGTAAAATTAACTCTGCTACAACATTTGTTTTTACCAGCAACTTGCTCATCTGAGCTCTGTGAGAAAATATAAATGTCTCCATACATAACCATGGTGTGAGTGTGACTGTGTGTGTGAGAGACTGGAGTGTGCATAAGTGTGAGTGGGTTAGTGTGTCAAGGAGTGCACGAGGAGTGAGACAGAATGAGAGTGCTGAAATGGGTGTGTACAGCTGAGAGTGTATGGGCGAGAGAGAGTATGTGTCTATGTGAGACTCCTGCGTAAATCAGTATATGCAGGCAGGAGTGAGAGAGATGGTTCCTCAGCCTAGTTCCCAGTGTTTGGCAAATTTCCCGGTTAAACTCTTATCACTAGGGATCCTCTACCTGCTTTGAATGATTTAATGTGGGAGCTGCCAACAGCCCTTGTTGGGCCGATTCAGGCAGTGGGGTTCAATATGCTTGGAAGGTTGGGAGTATTTATTTTTTAAGTTTACATTTGAAATAATGTTTCTCTAATGTTTTAAACAAGATGCAGGTCCAGTTATTCTATCAAAGGGTTGAATTTCTGTATTTTGGGCTCTATATTAATCAGATTATTTTTAACTAATGACTAATTTCTTTTGAATTCATTACCACGTACAAAAAATAACCATGGGACGCAGAAAATCCTCCTTGAAAACATCCTTCAATTGTTTTTATGGTTCCAGTAAATTGTGACCAGTTTTATTCCAAATATTTTGGGAATATCTGTATTAGCACTTTCACACTTTATCAAAATTTGCCCTATAAAGGTCACCTTTGAAAATGTTAAGTAGCAGGTTGAGCAGACGATGCAAAGGTGTGTTAATCATTTACAACCTCAGTGAGGAACTTGGGTTATTTGTTAATATTTATTGTGTTGTTTTTGGCTTTCACAGAAAAGCACATATTTTGTGTGCGCTGCTTTTAAAAAGTGTTACATTCTTTAAAAATTAAACTTTGATGTAGGCATGAAACTTTGCTCTTGTGAGGGCAGATAATTGATAGAAATCCTGAGGTCTCCAGGAGATTTCTTTGTAACAAGTGAAGTTGTATCTTGGATACAAGCAGAATACTTTCCAAAATCTTCCCCTGGTTACAATCAAGTAAATGCCAGTGTGAGGAGTTGGCTTTGAAGAGTTTAGCCACCAACTAGGGTGACCTCATTTAGAATGCGAAGAATCAGAAGGACAGAAGTGGCCCTGCTGTGTTCCACCAGGGCGAACCAGCTTCAGAGATAGCGAGCCCTGCATGCACACAGCGAAGTATTGAACCTAAGGAGCTTGAAATGGACAGTGTCGGTTTCATCTTTTATTACTGGGCAAGGACTTTCTAAAAAAGCACAGTCCAAATTCCCTTCAACTGTCTAAATATTCAGTATAATTCGTCTCAGGGGAAATTTGACTTTATGGAATCCTAAGATTCCCTTTATTCTCGTCCTTCTCTAAATGTCTGCAGGGACTCCCAGTGAAAGAAACGGGCTGGAGGAGACAGCTGAAGGTCAGGGTTACCCACTGTGGTTTGACTTTTAAAATGAAGAGCTTTTCATTTCTCTTGTTGCTATGTCAGATCTAATTTACTCGACATTATGGTGCCAGAGTTTGCCTGCTCCTGACAGGAGGGGGTTAAATGAGATTACAAGCTTAAGAGCTTGTCAGCAGCAACTGCTGACTGGGATGTGAAATGCCGATTTAATGATCAGTTTTAGCAGAGTTGGTGGAAAAAGTGCTGCTTTCAGCAAGTCAGCCGGATATACAGCATTTTTGGGACTTTGGACGGAGGATGAAACTGATCCAAATTTTTAGCAATATGTTAAAAGTATGAAAATACAATGGTGTCTTTGACAAAGGGGTAAAATAAAGACTTGCATTTATATAGTGCCTTTCAAGGCCACTGGACATCCCAAAGTTCTTCACATCTAATGAAGTACTTCATGGAGTGCAGTCACTGTTGTAATGTAGCAACCCCAGTAATTAGTCTTCGCACAGTTAGCACTAACAAAAAGAATGAAGATTTCACCTCCATAAGGTACTGCTGTCTCCTTCACATTTTACCTGAACCAAGGAAGCAGGTTTTGCAAAAGACTTTAAGTTTAAAATTTCAGTTGGTACAAATTCCAATAGGTTGATAAAATAACCAAACTCTTTTCACTCACTGACTATTGAATGACTTTGTCCTTTTGCTTTGTGCATACTAAAACAATCGGTTTGCAATTTAGTTAATTCCATTCTTTTACATGTGAGTTTATGCTAATGAATACTTTTCTCTCGTGTAGTGTGTTTTCAGTTGAATTGCTGTCATTACCAACATCCTGTTATCCTTCAATAAATTTTATCAAATTTGAAAGAAAATACATGCCATTTTATTCTTCACAAGAGATCATCAAGAAAAACTTATATATGGCACCTTTAGCATAGCAGAACATCACAAAGTGCTTCCCAGCTGAACACCCCCCCCCCCCCCCCCCCCCGCCCCCAACCACCACCACCTCCTCTGCCTGCAGCTTGTTTTGGGGAGGAAGATCCGGCCCACCATTGGCTGATGGCACGATCTTCTGGTCCTGTCATTGTCAACAGGGTTTCCTGTTATTTGCATCCTCTGCCATCAGGGAACCTGGGGTGGGGGTTCAGAGTCAGTAGGGCTGAACATCCTACTGCTGGGAATGGCTGGAATGGCTTGACAGAAGGTCTGTCAAGAAGGTGGGTTTTAAGGATCATGGTAGAGAGGAGAGAGAAGCTCAGGGTTTCTGGAAAGGATTACAGATTAAGACCTTTGAACATCTGATGGTATGACCACCAATGTTGGGGCGAAGTGAGGGGGTGGATGTACAAGTTGTCAGAGTCAGACGATTGGAGAGTTTGGTTGGGATTATAGGGCTGGAGAAGGCTGCAGGGATATGGAATGGCAAGTCCCTGGAGGAAGTTACGCGGGTGAGACTTTTGCTGGTGGTGGTGGAACCAGAAGGTGATGCAGATCCGAAAGGTACAAGGGTGATTGGTGAATGCAACTTAGGGCAGTGGAGTTTTGAATAAGTTGAGGTTTATCAGAGGGTGGAGAACAGTTTAGTATGGACAACAGTGAAGCCTGGGGGAATGTTAGTCAGAGATAAGGCTATGTGGCAAAGGTGAAAATAGGTTGACTTTGCAACACAGTGAACAGTTTAACCTGGGAAAGATATGAAATCAGTGGGAATGGTACAGAGAAACTGATGGACACCAAAAACAATGTTGCCAGTTTTCTCAATGAGCAGCTTGAGGACATTGTGGCTCATTCAAGATTGGTTACATGTCTGCAGAGAGATTGAGGATTAATAATGCACATCATGGTCAGTAGATACGGAAGATGTCATTCATATGATTTGTGATTTTCAAAAGGACAGTATAACCATAATTTTCACCAAGGAGCACTTTGATGGACGTATGCTGGGGTAAATGATGCAACTTCTGCAAATACAATTATACACAAAAATAGGCAAATTTAAAATAAAAAGAGACCTAAAATTTAGTTGTCAAAGCATGCACTCTTAAACAGTCTCGCTATATTTCAATGGGAAATATTTCTACAAATATATTCTATGATTCATTCATGAGGTTAAATTTTTCTACTTCAAACCCAGTGGAGAAACAGCTTGGGAACATAAATACACAATTTAGCAACTATTTCAATTTTTGTTTTATTACGGATTGTACTTAATCAGCAAAGTGTTGCTGGCTGGAGTGTAAGCTGTAGATTGTGGTGGGTACAATATTATGGAATGATAGTTTCATTTCTATTCAACCTGCTGTTGTACAATGTGAGACCACATTTTGTAATGACAGCTCATTGGATGGAAATTGAACTATCATTCCATAATTTTATGGAATGTTTATTTCCACGTTTAATAATGCCCCCATGAAGTGACTTGGGATGCATCATTACCTGAGGTTATCCAAAATTCTGCTCATGCCTTATTGCAAGTTCTGTAGCTCTCTCACCAATATATCCCTCTCACCCCTGTACCCTTCTCACCCCTGTACCCCTCTCACCCCTGTACCCCTCTCACCCCTGTACCCCTCTCACCCCTGTACCCCTCTCACCCCTGTACCCCTCTCACCCCTGTGCCCCCTCACCCCTGTACCCCTCTCACCCCGTGCCCCTCTCACCCCTGTGCCCCTCTCACCCCTGTGCCCCTCTCACCCCTGTGCCCCTCTCACCCCTGTACCCCTCTCACCCCTGTGCCCCTCTCACCCCTGTACCCCTCTCACCCCTGTGCCCCTCTCAGCCCTGTACCCCTCTCACCCCTGTGCCCCTCTCACCCCTGTACCCCATCTCACCCCTGTACCCCTCTCACCCCTGTACCCCTCTCACCCCTGTACCCCTCTCACCCCTGTACCCCTCTCACCCCTGTACCCCTCTCACCCCTGTGCTTGTTGACAAACATTGGCTTCTAGTCCAGCAACATCTTGATTTTAAAATCTTTGTCCTTGTTTTCAAACCTCTCCATGGTCTCATCCCTCCCTATCTCTGTAATCTTCTCCATCCCCTCAAATTTCCAAGATATCTGTACTCCACTATTTCTGTCCTCTCTGCATCCCCAGTTTTAATTGCTCCTGAATGGAGAACGCACGGCCGAGGCCCCACGTTGCCCATTCTTTACAATGGGGAGTTCCACTGGAAATAGTCCCCCACATCGGGAAATCCCGGCCTTATCGTGCGTGTGCAAAAAAGGCTGGCCCTGCCAGGGCACCCAGATGTCACTGGCAATGCCAGGGAATGACCCTGCCCAAAGGGCATGTGGCTGGGGGCCTCCGATCCCCTTGGGGACCCCCACGAGTGTTGTTCTGTCTGGTTCCCGTTTGTGAGACCAGACCAGTACCGAACAGCGCTCGCCCGCGGTCCCCGAGACAAAGGGATTGAATCCCAAAGCCTGGGGTACCTTGGGAATCTGCATATTAGAGTAAGGCCTCGCTCTAATATGCACATTTACTAAAACGTGATCGCACCCATTGTGGGCAGGATTCCCCTTCAACGTCTCGCGAGATTGCATTGAATCTCATGCGGCGTTGCGAGCCGGACAGATCCCAGGAGCGGGGGTCTCCTGGCTTTCACCAGCCACGCTGCACCGCAGCGAGTTGCTTTTCCGGCACAGCGTGACTGGAGGATCGCGCCATCTATGTCTGGTTTCGGGTGCGTTTAGCAAGATTCTCAGTGCCTGCAGTGCTGGGAAAGACCCTGCTATTCAACAACACTTTGCCATTTTCCTGGCCGCAGCAAGGAATGCCTCATCGAGGCAGCACTTTAGTCAAGACTACTTGTCGACCAGGGAGGCATTTTTAAAGCAGTGGTGGTTGGAGGTCAATCATCTCAGCTCCAGGACATCACTGCAGGAGTTCCTCAGGGTAGTGTCCTCGGCCCAACCATCTTCAGCTGCTTCATCAATGACCTCCCTTCCAGCATAAGGTCAGAAGTGGGGATGTTTGCGGATGACTGCACAATGTTCAGCACCATTCGCAACTCCTCAGATAATGAAGCCGTCCATGTCCAAATGCAGCGAGACCTGGACAATATCCAGGCTTGGGCTGACAAGTGGCAAGTCACATTCACGCCACACAAGTGCCAGGCAATGACCATCTCCTACAAGAGAGGATCTAACCACCGCCCCTTGACATTCAATGGCATTACCATCTCTGAATCCCCACAATCAACATCCTGGGGGTTACCATTGATCAGAAAGTGAATTGCACTAACCATATTAATATTGTGGCTCCCAGAAGACTATAAAACCACAAGACATAGGAGCAGAATTAGGCCACTCGGCCCATCGAGTCTGCTCCACCATTCAATCATGGCTGATATTTTCTCATCCCCATTCTCCTGCCTTCTCCTCATAACCCCGATCCCCTTATTAATCAAGAGCCTATCCATCTCTGTCTTAAAGACATTCAGTGATTTGGAAGAAATTTCTCCTCATCTCTGTTTTAAAGGATCGTCCCTTTAGTCTGAGATGGTGTCCTCTGCTTCTAGTTTTTCCCACAAGTGGAAACATCCTCTCCACGTCCACTCTATCCAGGCCTCGCAATATTCTATAAGTTTCAATAAGATCTCCCCTCATCCTTCTAAACTCCAACGAGTACAGACCCAGAATCCTCAACCGTTCCTCATACGACAAGTACTTCATTCCGGGGATCATTTGTTTCTGGACCCTTTCCAAGGCCAGCACATCCTTCCTTAGATACGGGGCCCAAAACTGCTCACAATACTCCAAATGGGGTCTGACCAGAGCCTTATACAGCCTCAGGAGTACATCCCTGGTCTTGTATTCTAGCCCTCTTGACATGAATGCTAACATTGCATTTGCCTTCTTAACTACCGACTGAACTTGCACATTAACCTCAAGAGAACCGTGAACAAGGACTCCCAAGTCCCTTTGTGCTTCTGATTTCCTGAGCATTTCTCCATTTAGAAAATAGTCTATCCCTAGGTTCCTCCTTCCAAAGTGCATAACCTCACACTTTTCCACATTGTATTCCATCTGCCACTTCATTGCCCACTCTCCTAGCTTGCCCAAATCCTTCTGCAGCCCCCTTGCTTCCTCAATACTACCTGCCCCTCTACAGATTTTTGCATCATCTGCAACTTAGCAACAGTGCCTTCAGTTCCTTCTTCCAGATCATTAATGTACCAGGGCAGGTGTTATAACCTGCCTGCTGACCATTGGCTGGGGACTAATGACAATCCCACAAACCTGTGGGAGTATGAGCTTCCCCAATGAGGGGGTGGGGGGGAGAAATCATTAGCAGATTCCCTGCATAAATAAAGCTGGCCAGTTTGGAACCAACAGAGACAGGGGAGTGAGCAGCAAGGGAAGTTGCTGCTGCTGTTGTATATATATATATATATATATATGTGTATGTTATTGTAAATAAATGATATTTCTTTGTATCCTGAAGACTCGTGCTTGATTCTTTGTAGCCCTCACAAAAGCAGGTGAAAGCTGACTCCCCCCCCTCCCCCCCACAAAGCCTGTCCACCATCTAGAATGCACAAATCAGGAGAGGAATGGAATACTCTCCACTTGCCTGGATGAGCGCAGCTCCAACAACACTCAAAAAGCTCCACACCATCTAGGACAAAGCAGCCCTGCTTGATTGCTCCCAAATTTGATTCCACAAATCCTTCACCACCAACAAACAGTAGCAGCCGTGTAGTAACTCACCAAGGCTCCTTAGACAGCACCTTCCAAACCCACGACCTCCACCATCTAGAAGGTCAAGAGTAGCAGATACCTGGGAACCCCACCACCTGGAGGGTCCCCTCCAAGTCACTCACCACGAGTGATTCCAGAAGGCAACTCACCACCACCTTCTGAAGGGCAACGAGGGATGGGTAATAAATGCTGGGCTAACCAGTGATGCCCGCATTCCGTAAATTAATTTTTAAAATGCCCTGATCCCTATTCCTGCCCAACCCCTCAGTGCCCCAATCAAGGCCTCAGGACCCAATTCACCTCTTTAGGGTCCTTCAGCCCCCACCCCACCTCTTATGGTTAAGGCACCCCTAGGACCGACCCCTGGCACAGGCAACCTGGTACTTGGGCACCTTGGCTGTAGTAATCCACGGGAGGCAGGAGTTCCGTCACCACACCAATATTTATTTACAGTAACGATATTACAGGAGCAGCTACAAACAGTGCTGCTAGCAGTCCAGTCAACTTAAGACTGGCTCACAAAGCCTACACAGGTGATTATATGGGCCCCCTCAATGAGCTATCATTGAGAGAGCTCATACTCCAATTGGCCAACCAATAAAGCCAATTGGAGTTCATTACACCCCCCCCCCTCCCCCCCCCCCCCCCCCCCCCCCCCCCCCAAGGTCCGAGGAATTCCTGCCAGCTGGCATTCCTCTGAGCTTTTTCCTGTTCCTCATGTCTGGTTCTGTCACCTCTGTGTCGTCCGCCGGGTCGTTCTCCGAAGTGGGCAGGGTGTACCTTATAGGTGCCCGCCTTTTCCTTGATGACCTCCTTGGAAGTTGTTCGTCCTCCTCCTCGGGGAGAGGTGTCACGGCGGCCTCGTCGAGTGTGTCCATCTCCGACTCTGACGACTGGATGACGGGGTCTGGAGAAATTGCTCGGGGCTGGGGTGTGGGTATCCTTTCCATCTGGGCTATCCCAGCTTGAGGCGGTCCTGCTTCGCCTGCCTCCAGGTGTGGTTCCGCTGCCCTTATTTGGTCTAGGTGTTTCTTCAGCACCTTACCTCCTATTGAAACCTCATAGGATATGGGCCCTGTTTGGGACTCTACCGTGTCTTTGACCCACGTTGGTCCATTCCCATAATTCTTGACCCAAACCGGTGCCCCCACCTGGAAATGTCTCTGCTGCCGACTATTATCATGCCCCCTGCGTTGGGCCTCCTGTTGTTTCTCCACTTTCCCCGTTAAATTTGGGAAAAGGAGACTCAGCCTCGTTCGCAGCCGCCTTCCCATTAAGAGTTCAGCTGGCAGTATGCCCGTTGTGGAATGCGGTGTGGTCCTGTAATCAAACAGCCAGCGGGAGAGCTTTGTGTCCATTGACGCTGCCGGCTGCTTCTTTAGTCCTGCTTTAAGTGTCTGGACCGCTCTCTCTGCCAGGCCGTTGGACGCTGGATGGTAAGGGGCCGTTTTGATGTGACGGACTCTGTTTTCCTTCAGGAATTTTCCAAATTCCCCACTTGTGAATGCCGTTCCGTTGTCCGCCACCAATACCTCCGGAAGTCCATGTGTTGCAAACGAGGCCCTGAGCTTTTCAATTGTCGATGCTGTGCTTGCTGTGTTTACCCGGTGGACGTCCAACCATTTGGAGTAGGCGTCCACTATCACCAAAAACATTGAACCCATGAAAGGGCCGGCGTGGTCAATATGCAGGCGGGTCCACGGTCTGCCTGGTCATTCCCACGGGTGCAATGGTGCCGCTGGTGGCACTCTTTGCCCCTGTTGGCACTCCTGGCACCGACATACCAAGGCTGCTATGTCTGTGTCCAAACCTGGCCACCAAACGTAGCTTCGAGGTAGCATCTTCATTTTAGATACCCCTGGGTGTCCGTGATGTAACTCAGTTAAGATTGCCTGACGGCCCTGAGCTGGGACAATTACCCGGGCTCCCCATAATAGGATACCGTCTTCTACGGTTATTTGGTCTCTTCTGCTCCAGTATGGGTGCTCCACTGGTCTTTCCAGTTCCCCTGTTAGCAGTAAATGCTTCATCTTGGCTAAAACTGGGTCTTTTCGCGTCCACAACCGAATATGTTGTGCGTCTACTGGTAGGGTGTCCAAAAAATTTAGAGTCATTACTGTCTCCTCTACTTTTGGTATTTGCGGCGGAGTGTCCGGGAGGGGAAGTCTGCTCAAAGCATCTGCATGTGCTACTCGCGTTCCCGGTCTGTGCTCCAGAACGTATCTATACGCCGCCAGTAGCAATGCTCAGCGTTGGATTCTAGCTGATGCAATCGGGGGTATTGACTTGTCTTCTTTTAATAACCCTAATAACAGCTTATGGTCTGTCACTATGGTGAATTTCCGCCCGTACAGATACTGGTGAAATTTTTTTACTGCGAATATCACCGCCAGTCCTTCCTTCTCGATTTGGGCGTACTTCCTCTCAGCCATCGCCAAGGTCCTCGAAGCATAGGCTAATGGCCGTTCTTCCCCATTCCTTCCTCTATGGGCTAAGACGGCTCCTACCCCGTAGGGGGATGCATCACAAGTGACCACCAACTCCTTCCTTGGGTCATAATGCTCTAGGACATTTTCGGATGACAGCTGTTCCTTAATGTCCCTAAATGCTCGGTTTTGGCGGGTGGACCATTTCCATTCTTGCCCCTTTTTTAGTAGCTGGTGGAGGGGTTCTAGGATGGACGCCCTATTTTCAATACATTTTCCATAATAGGTTACCAACCCTAGAAATGATCGTAACTCCTGGACCGTGGTGGGAGCTGGGGCTTCTTTTATTGCCCTTACTCTGTCTTCTAATGGATGTAAGCCTGACTCGTCTACTTTATATCCCAGGTACGTCACTTGTGGGGCCAGAAAAACACATTTTTTTCTTTTTAGCCGTACGCCTGCCTTTGTGAAACGCCTGAGCACTTCCTCCAGGTTCCTTAAGTGTTCCCTGTTTGTCCTACCCGTGATTAAGACATTGTCCAAATAAATCGCCACCTGCGGTAGTCCCTGCAGAATATTTCCCATCGTACGCTGGAATATAGCGCAGGCTGATGACACTCCGAAAGGCAGCCTAGTATAACGAAAAAGGCCCTTCAGGGTGTTGATCGTAGCGAACTTCTGGGAGCCCTTGTCCAGTTTTAACAGCAGGTCGGCGTGGCTCATGTCTAGTTTCGTGAACAAAAGCCCACCTGCCAATTTGGCATATAGGTCGTCTATTTTCGGGATTGGGTATTTGTCCAGCAGTGCGTATTTGTTTACTGTCTGTTTGAAATCTCCACAGAGACGTATCGAGCCGTCTGGCTTCAAAATTGGTACCACCGGCGCTGCCCATTCCGAGAACTGTACTGGTCTGATAATGCCGTCGCGCCATAACCTTTCTATTTCGTCATCTACTTTGTTCCTTAATGCAAAAGGTTCCGGCCTGGCCTTACAAAATTTCAGAAGGGCTTCTGGGTCCACGTGCAAAGTTGCTTTGGCGCCTATGATTTCCCCCAAACCTTCCTGGAAGACCTCCGGGTATTTTTGGAGTACTCCACTCAACTGCCCGCTTCCACTCTGGAAAATTTTCATCCAATCTAATTTTAGGTCTTTCAGCCAGTTCCGTCCAATTAAGCTCGGTCCGGAGCCCTCTACTATTGTCAACGGTAATCTGAGCAATTGTTTCTCTTATTCCACAGGTACATGAGTCGTGCCTAGAACTTCCAGGGGTTCCCCCGTGTAGGTTTTAAGTTTCGTCGATGTTTTTGTTAGGTTTAGTGGCTGGAGTCCATCTTTGATTTTTCTAAATGCTGCCACTCCCATGACTGATACGGCCACACCCGTGTCTATTTCCATTATTGTCAGCCGCCCGTGGGGTAATCCTAATGGGTTCTGCTTTCTTTGTTGTAATATTATATAATTGTTCCCCTTCGGAGGAGGATGGGGTGTCTAGGTTGTATACTTCCCTGCATCCCCACCTGCTATTCCTATTTTGCCACCTCCTTCTAGGGTTTCTGTCGTTGTTACCCCACTCTGTCTGGTGCCAGAAACGCTCCTTCTCTGTTGGGGGAGCCTCAGCCGGTACTTCCCTCTGTCTCCAGTTAGTCCTGGCAGACTTGGGGGCAGTTCTGGGGTTTTCCTTTTTGCCTCTATTCCTCAGGTTTTTCCTGAGAGCGGCTATCTGGTAGCAGGACCCGTTGTGGTCGTCCCTCTCACAGGTATCTACCTCCATTGGCATGCCCTGTAGTTCCTGCGCCCCACTTGCTGCCTTTTCTAGGGACAGTGCGAGCTGTAACGCCTGCCTGCAGTCTAGCTCCGTTTCCGCCAACAGGCGTTTCTGTATTGTGAGGTCGTTTATACCACACACTAACCGGTCCCGAAGCATTTCATTTAGCGTCGGGCCGAACTCACATTTTTCCGCCAGCCTTCTCAGGCGGGTCAAGAAATTCGTGACTGACTCCCTGTCTTCCCGCTTCGCTGTGTAGAATCTGTACCTACGCAAAATGAGGGGTGGTTTTGGGTCGTAGTGCTCTTTCACCGTTACTTCTTGGAAAGCTTTCGTGTCCGGCGCATCGGGATAAGTCAGACTACGTATAATAGCGAAAGCGGAGGGTCCGCACGCCGACAGCAGGATAAGCCGTCTCCTTTCGTCCGTCAGTATATCATTTGCCCGGAAGAAGTAACACATTCTCTCCACATACTGGGACCAGTCCTCAATAGCCGGGTCAAATGCCTCTAACCTCCCAGAAAATGGCATTTTTAAAATGGCAAGGCTTACCCTCCAAGTGTGGCAGCTGGTCTCCGCAAAATTTGTAGTTTACCTCGTCGCCACTGTAGTAATCCACGGGAGGCAGGAGTTCCGTCACCATACCAATATTTATTTACAATAACGATATTACAGGAGCAGCTACAAACAGTGCTGCTAGCAGTCCAGTCAACTTAAGACTGGCTCACAAAGCCTACACTGGTGATTATATCGGCCCCCTCAATGAGCTATCATTGAGGGAGCTCATACTCCAATTGGCCAACCAATAAAGCCAATTGGAGTTCATTACATTGGCCATCTGGTGGCATTGCCAGGGTGGGAGTGCCAAGATGCCCAGCTGTCAGCGGGATTTCCAGAGTACCATCAATGGCCTGGGAAACCCCCAAGATACCGTTATGGCTGGTCCTTGTTTGTGGAAACTAGTACTAAACAGCACCTTGGCGACGTCTCCCAGTCACGTCTGGTAAATCCTGGGTCCCTGGAGAATCTGGAGAGCACATATTTAAATGAACCTAATGGATAATTTAAATATGCTGATCCGGATCTCACCCAGCGTGAGCGAGGTCCAGATTGAGATGTCTCACAAGGTTTGGTTGAATCCAGAGAGACGTCTGGAGCATTGTGAATCTCGCAGGAGGCCCCGGTCTGGAGTTATGTTTTGTTTTGTAATATTCCTGCAAAGTGACTTGAGATGTCTCATTATGTTGAAGATGCTATGTGAATATAAGTTGTTGTTGTGTTTACCTGATCAGCCAGCTGAGGCCTTGCTTTAACATTTTCAAATGCAAACAGTGCCACGCCACCTCGGTACTACATTTGTAACTGGTCAGGTGGGCAGGGAAGTGAAATGCAACCCAGAGAAGAGTGAGATGATGCATTTGAGGGGGTCAAACAAAGAAAAAGATGGCACAATAAATGAGAGGATAGTGAGAGGTGTGGAGGAAGTGAGGGACCTCGGAGTGATTGTTCATAGATCCCTGAAGGTGGCAGGAGAGATTGACAAGGTGGTTCAGAAGGGAAATCGAAACCGTTCCATTATTAACTAAGGTATCGAATAGAAGAGCAGGGAGGTTATGCTGAAACTACTGAAAACATTAGTTAGGCCACAACTTGAGTACTTTGTGCAGTTCTGATCATCTCACTACAGAAAGGATGGGATTGGGTTCGAGAGGGTAACGAGGATGTTGCCAGCACTGGAAAACTGCAGCCTTGAGGAAAGATTGGATTGGCTGGGGTTATTCCTCGGAAGAGGAAGCTGAGGGGAGGTTTGATAGAAATATACAAAATTTGTAAGGGGCCTGGATTGAGGGAAGCCAGTGGCTAGGGGGCATAGATTAAAGTGATTGGTGGAAAGATAAGAGGGGAGATGAGGACATTTCTTTCACCTAGAGGGTTGGGGGGGGGGGTAGTCTGGAACTCACGGCCTGAAAGGGTCGAGGCAGAAAACCATCAACTCAAAGATGTCTGGAGATGTCCTAGGGAAGTGGGCCAAATGCTGGAACGTGGGATTAGGCTGGGACAGGCATGATGGGCCAAGTGGCCTTTTGGTGTTGTAAACCTGCTAAGATTCTATGATTCTATTTTAGCCCGGAATATGTGCTCAAATCTCTGGATTGGGAATTGGGAAGCGAGAGTAATATCCTTGGTGACACTAACTCGGGAAGGTTGAGCAACATTTAAAGATATGAATATTTTTAAAGATATCTTGAAGTCTGCAGAGTTGTGGGATTGTCACAATTATATAATCGCATCCTTCTCATCACATACACTCACTGCCTATTCGATCACAGATACACCTCAGGGTCAAAGTGGTCTTTGCAGAGAAATACAATTTGCCTGCAAAAGGGTTTGTGACAGAAATGAGCTTTGTCTGTTAAAAAGATCACCTGGAAAAGTTTGGGATGAATAAATTTAATATCCTGTTGAAATTCCTGTGCTTTTGATTTACCATCAAGCTGATAGAAAGGTTATCACAGCAACAACGCTGAAACAAGAGATTGGAAACACATTACTGATGAAGCTGGGGGTGAGGTTTTGCTGGAATAGACTGGGCTGAACGGCAGGAATTCTGGTTTTAATTTGTGAACTGTCAATGAATAAAGATCAAAAACATGAAACCACTTAAAAACAAAAATGTACCATCCTTGTCACTTTGTCCCTTGTTCTTTCCAATTTGGTCCGAATTTTGGAACAGTATTTCACAGGAGAAGGTTTGTGCTGGTGACTCAGAGGTTTCCAGTCTGTCTAAGCAGCTGTCACATTCTTACATTCTGGTCACTGAATCTGAATGAGACTTTCCACATCAAAACCTTGCATCCTTTGTGATATCATCTCCTGCTCCCAGCTATAATGCTTATTAATTCTGCACTCTTACACCACGAGCTTCTGCAAATATATTCCATCAGACTAGCATTTAATTTAATTAGAACAGCTGGCTTCTGATTCTGCCGTCTGTGTCAGCACGTTATGATATAACACAATTACTGATTACTTTTAGATAGGGCAAAATATGATTAGGGTTTTGGGTGACTGTATCATAAACCTTATTAGATTCATTTTAAATCTAGAGATAAATAGAAAAGTTTTATTTGTGGTGTAATGAGATTATGTTTATCAGGGCAAGGCCTGGTAACCTAGAGTGGGAATCAGTAAGTGGAGGATTATGCCTAAAGGTACACTCCAGGCTCAGTTTGTAAAGGAGAATTCCTCCCGTTAACATCTATCCTGCCCTTTCCTGATCCTGGTCCTGATCCTGTCCTGTATGGACAATTCCACTCTGATCTCATTTTTGGGCCTTGACCTGCATTGAGGCTGTACTGGTCTCCGTCTACACATATATGAAGCAGGTTAACCAAATCTGATTTTCAAATATACTTGTCATTCAGCAAAGTGTGGTTACCACGAGGAATATTCAGAATGCTCCAACTTCTTCAGTGGGGCTGACAGTGAGAATATGCTCATCAGTTAAAGCAGGGGTGGGCAAACTTTTCCGTGCAAGGGCCACATTCAGAAATTCACAATTTTAAAGGGCCGCATAGTATATTAAGTAAAATAATTACTTCACCCGATTATGATTCTGGGCGCCTCATATAGAACATATCGGCCCTCGACGTTGTGCCGAGCAATGATCACCCTACTCAAGTCAATGTATCCACCCTATACCAGTAAGTAACCCAACAGCCCCCCCCCCCCCCCCCCCCCATTAACCTGCCTCCCAACCTCACTTAATTTCCTTTCAATCTGATACGGTCCACAAAACCTAGCTTTTAAAGGCTCACCTACCACTGGTAACAACACTAAAACTTTATCCCCACTGACAAAACTACGAACTTTGGATTTCTTGTCCGCTACCCGTTTCATCACATTTTGTGCAACTTTCAAATGTTGTCCAGCCAATTCACCTGCTCTATTTAATCGTTCCCTAAAATGTGACACGTAATCCAATAGTGTAATTTCCGATTTCTCACCCACCAATTTTTCCTTAATCAATTTAAGTGGTCCTCCTACCTCATGACCAAAAATTAGTTCAAAAGGACTAAATTTGGTAGACTCATTAGGTGCATCCCTAATTGCAAACAATATGAATGGAATTCCTTTATCCCAATCGTCTGGATAATCTCATAGAATTTACAGTGCAGAAGGAGGCCACTCAGCCCATCGAGTCTGCACCGGCTCTCGGAAAGAGCACCCTACCCAAGGTTAACACCTCCACCCTATCCCCACAACCCAGCAACCCCACCCAACACCAATGGCAATCTTGGACACTAAGGGCAATTTATCATGGCCAATCCGCCTAACCTGCCATCTTTGGACTGTGGGAGGAAACCAGAGCACCCGGAGGAAACCCACGCACACACGGGGAGGATGTGCAGACTCCGCACAGACAGTGACCCAAGCCGGAATTGAACCTGGGACCCTGGAGCTGTGAAGCCATTGTGCTATCCACAATGCTACCGTGCACACACAACTCAATACACCCTCAACATTGTCTTTAATGTCTGATTCCACCTTTCTAACGCTCCCTGCGATTCTGGATGATACCCAGTTGATTTAAATTGTTTTATTTTGAAGCTATCCATAACTTCTTTGAATAACGTTGAAATAAAATTCGATCCTTGATCCGACTGAATTTCTGTGGGTAGTCCATATCTAGTAAAGAATTTAAATAACTCCTCCACAATCCATTTAGCTGTAATATTACGTACTGGAATGGCCTCTGGAAACCTAGTAGACACATCCATTATAGTCAAAAGAAATTGATTCCCACTTTTTGTTTTTGGAAGTGGTCCTACACAATCAATTAGGACCCTTGTAAAAGGTTCCTCAAATGCTGGAATGGGTATTAAGGGCACTGGTTTTATCAATGCTTGATGTTTCCCCATTACTTGACATGTGTGACATGATTGACAAAATTTAACTACATCTTTATGTAGTCCAGGCCAATAAAAATGTTTCTGGATTTTAGCTTGAGTTTTCCTTATTCCCAAATGACCTCCCACTGGTACCTCATGTGCAACTCGCAACACCTCCTTTATATACCCTACCGGCAATACTACTTGATGAACGTCTGCCCACTTTTCATCCACCTGCATATGTATAGGTCTCCATTTTCTCATCAAGACATCGGTTTTACGGCAATAACACTCTGGTATACTCTCAGATTCCTCTTCCGTATATGCTTTCAACCATCTGATCAAAAATCGTTTCTGATAATTGCACTTCAACTTCATCTTCACTCTTTGATTTCTCCTCTTGTCTTAACCTGTGACTTTGTGACCGGGTAACTACACAATCTGGAAAAATCCCAGGATATTCGTCCTTCAACACTTCAGTTGTCTGATTTTCCACTGGCTTATCAACCACAGTAGGCATCACTCACACCTGCGATTCAACTATATCATTACCCAAGATAAACTGTATTCCTGGACAAGATAGTTTATCTATTACTCCTACTACCACTTCACCACTCTTCACTGGACTTTCCAACCTTACCTTATATAATGGAACGCTACTCCTCTCACCCTGAATTCCACATATCACCACCTTTTCTAGCAACATTCTTCCCAAACTACATAATTCCTCATCTCTTCCCATTAAAGATTGACTAGCCCCTGTATCTCTTAAAATTGTGACTTCTTAACTTGCTCCTCCTGATACACATGAGTAAACTTTACCCACACAAGTAAATTATTTAAAGACATCTGGCACCTTCTTAACAATTACTTCTTGAACAGGCTGTACAATCATTTGCTTCCCTTGGGTTTTCCTTCACCACTCCAACAAATCCCACTGTCTTATCCTGTTTTACCACATCAGCCTTCCCAGTGCTTTTCTTCAACCACCAACACTGTGACTTTACATTTGAAACTTTTCATCTCTCTTCCACCCTCCTGGATTTCTTTTTTAATCTGAGGTACACTCTCTTTATTGTCTCCCATCAGATCACCTTTACCTTTACCACTTGAGTATTTCTCATGTCCCCAGTTTCTATCCCTCACCGGCTGAAACTGATATTGGCAACCAATCTTTGAGTTATGAACTAATTCATAATCATCTGCCATTTCTGCTGCTAATCTCACAGTTTTAACCCTCTGTTCTTCCACATGAGTTCTCACTACATTAGGAATTGAATTTTTAAACTCCTCCAAAAGTATAATTTCTCTGAGAGCTTCATACATTTGATCTATTTTCAAAGCCCTTATCCACCTCTCAAAATTACTCTGTTTGAGCCTTTCAAACTCCATGTATGTTTGACCAAATTCTTTCCTTAAAATTCTAAACCTTTATCTGTAAGCTTCAGGCACTAGCTCATATGCTAGGGGCTGTTTAGCACACTGGGCTAAATCGCTGGCTTTGAAAGCAGACCAAGGCAGGCCAGCAGCACGGTTCAATTCCCGTAACAGCCTCCCCGAACAGGTGCCGGAATGTGGCGACTAAGGGCTTTTCACAGTAACTTCATTGAAGCCTACTCGTGACAATAAGCGATTTTCATTTTCATTTCATATGCACTTAAGATGGATTTCTTCACCTCCTCATACGTTCCAGATATCTCCTCCTGTAGTGATGCAAACACTTGCCCTACCTACCATCTTTGTTTGAATCAGTAACACCCACATGTCCTGTGGCCATTTCAATTGTTTAGCTACCTTCTCAAATGAAATGAAAAAGGCTTCCACATCCTTCTCGTCAAACTTTGGCAATGCTTGGACATATTTAAATAGATTCCCACCAAGCCTTCGACTATGACGCTCTTTCTCACTATCCTCATCACTATCATCCAACTGTACGTTTCCCTTTATGTCTGCCAATTTTAATTGACTTTCATGTTTCATGGCCATTTTCTGAAGTTCAAACTCCCTCTCTTTATCTTTTTCCCTGATCTGTATCTCCCTTTCTTTTTCTTTTTGTTCTGCCAAGTCTATTCTTTCTTTTCTCCTTTCTTCTCTCTCCTTTTCTTTTTCCTCTCTGTCTCTCTCTCTCTCTTTTTCTTTTTCCTCTCTCTCTCTTTCTTTTTCCTCTCTCTCTTTTCTATTCAAGCCACTTTAATTCTTTCTCAAGTTCCATTTGTTTAATTTGCAATTGAATTTTTGCCATTTCCAATGAGTCAAACTCTATCTCAGGCAACTTTAAATGCTTAACCACCGTCATAATTACTTCACCTTTTCACATTTTGTCAGGTAAATTAACTGCAATGTTTTTGCCAAACCTAACAGTCTGCTTTTCGTCTCTAAGGTACTGCGTGTAACATTCTCCATCCACAAAAACGTCTGAGCCTCGGAAAGAGCCATTGTTCACAACACTCTCCCCACTTAAACTAAAATACCACACCAGAAAAGCAACAATCCTTCACTGTCTTTAAGTTCACAAAAGCCAATCCAATAGATAGACTTTTATCCCCCTCAAGCCCCCAATTGTTATGGGAGCGACGTTTTCAGAACCCCAAAATGTATCATGGAGTTCAACCAACCTCTCCCTTTAATGGATTGTTGCTTTTGAAGCACACGGCTTGTTCTCCAGGTGTGGTATTACAATTATGGACACGTGGGTTTTTAAACACAAAACAATGTTTATTCCATGAATTCAACTTAACCTTTTAAAATAAATATTGGATCCCTTAACACCCCTTACTTCAAAGATAACCCCGAAAATAACACAACACTAAATAATCCCTCAAAATGTTCCTTCAAACCTCCAAAAGACTTAACACCTTTAAACAGAAACATATCAGGTTAAATACATTACTATTATGAGTTTAAATCACCAAAATGATTCAGAGATAATCTTTCCTGGCAGTGATCACAGCAGATCCAGCTTACTACAAGCACAGACACACCCAAGCTCTTTTCCTCAAAACTGGCTTTCTCCTTTCAAACAGCTCACAGCAAACCAGCCAGGCACTTTTCAGCTGCTCTCTCTCAAACTGAAACCAAAACTCCCAAAAAGCAGAAGTGAGCTCAGCTCAACTACCCCCACCCTCTGGCATCACTTCAGTAATATGAGCTGCTCTAGTTCTCAAAGGTACATTGCTTAAACATCCATTTCTTAAATGTACTCTCACATGACAGTATGTATAGTGAGCATGTGTATAGTGTGTCTGTGTATAGTGAGTGTGTCTATAGTGTGTTTGTGCATTGTGAGTGTGTGTGTAGTGATTGAGAGCATGTATAGTGTCTGTGAGCATGTATAGTGTGTGTGAGCGTATATAATGTGAGCATATGAGCGTGTATAATGTGAGTGTGTATAGTGTGTGTGAGTGTGTATAGTATGTGTGAGTGTGTATAATGTGAGCATGTGAGCGTGTATAATGTGACTGTGTATAGTGTGTGTGAGTGTGTATAGTATGTGTGAGTGTGTATAGTGTGTGTGAGTGTGTATAGTGTGCGTGAGCATGTATAGTGTGTGTGTGTATAGTGTATGTGTGAGTGTGTCTGTGTGTGTGAGTGTGTCTGTGTGTATGAGTATGTATAGTGTGTCTGTATATTAGATATCGGTGTGTGAGTGTGTATAGTTTGTCTGTGTGTGTGAGTGTGTATAGTGTGTGAGTGTGTTTAGTGTGTATAGTGTGTCTGTGTTTTTATAGTGTGTGTGTGTGTATACAGTGTGTACAGTGTGTCTGCGTGTCTGTGTGTCTGTGTGTGTAGTGTGTGAGTGTATAAAGTGGTGTGCAAGTGTGTATAGTGTGTGTGAGTGTGTAAAGTATGTCTGTGTGTGTGAGTGTGTATAGTGTGTGAGTGTATGTAGTGTGCCTGTGTGTGTATAGTGTGTGTGAGTGTATAAAGTGGTGTGTGTGTGTAAAGTGTGTCTGTGTGTGTATAGTGTGTGTGAGTGTGTAAAGTGTGTCTGTGTGTGTATAGTGCGTGTGAGTGTGTAAAGTGTGTCTGTGTGTTTGTAGTGTGTGTGAGTGTGTAAAGTGTGCCTGTGTGTGTAGAGTGTGTGTGAGTGTGTATAGTGTGGCTGTGTGTGTATAGTGTGTGAGTGTGTAAAGTGTGTCTGTGTGTGTATAGTGTGTGAGTGTATGTAGTGTGCCTGTGTGTGTATAGTGTGCGTGAATGTATAACGTGGTTTGTGTGTATAGTGTGCGTGTGTGTAAAGTGTGTCTGTGTGTGTATAGTGTGTGTGAGTGTGTAAAGTGTGTCTGTGTGTGTAGAGTGTGTGTGAGTGTGTATAGTGTGTGAGTGTGTAAAGTGTGTCTGTGTGTAGAATGTGTGTGAGTGTGTAAAGTGTGTTTGTGTGTAGAGTGTGTGAGTGTGTAAAGTGTGTTTGTGGAGTGTGTGTGAGTGTGTAAAGTGTGTTTGTGTGTGTAGCGTGTGTGTGAGTGTGTAAAGTGTGTTTGTGTGTGTAGAGTGTGTGAGTGTGTAAAGTGTGTTTGTGTGTAGAGCGTGTGAGTGTGTAAAGTGTGTTTGTGGAGTGTGTGTGAGTGTGTAAAGTGTGTTTGTGTGTGTAGAATGTGTGTGAGTGTGTAAAGTGTGTTTGTGTGTAGAGTGTGTGTGAGTGTGTAAAGTGTGTTTGTGTGTGTAGAGTGTGTGTGAGTGTGTAAAGTGTGTTTGTGTGTGTAGAGTGTGTGTGAGTGTGTAAAGTGTGTTTGTGTGTAGAATGTGCACCACAAAGACCTCAGAGGCAAAGCTAAATCAATATGTGCTGAGTCGCCGACACATGTGGGTTGCAGTCAGGGCAAGGGCAAGGGTTATTGTTGCCATCGCAGTGGAGGGTGAGGTTCAGATGGGGTTGACTGTGGGACTCGACGAGGATTCCAACAGGGCAGCTTACAGGAAGACACCAATCAGCGTACACACAGAAATACTCGAGGTATTGACAGTTTGTTGTCACTGTCAAGGAAGAGACCAGCCCAATTGTGGAAAAGGCATCATAGAGTTTGGAGCCCTTCCTTTCCATTGTGGAAATGGTGCCCATGATGGAGACACGGTAGCACAGTAGTTAGCACTGTTGCTTCACAGCTCCAGGGTCCCAGGTTCGATACCCCGCTGGGTCACTGTCTGTTCTCCCCGTGTCTGCGTGGGTTTCCTCCGGGTGCTCCGGTTTCCTCCCACTAGTCCTGAAAGACATGCTGTGAATTGGACATTCCCCCTCCGTGTACCCGAACAGGCGCCGGAATGTGGCGACTAGGGGCTTTTCACAGTAACTTCATTGCAGTGTTAATGCAAGCCTACTTGTGACAATAAAAATCATTATTATTATGATAGTGGCTGAGGTGCAGGCAGAATCCTCTGATGTCTCAGTTTGCAGTGAATGAGAGGTCATGAGATTGATGGTATAAAAACAGAAAATGCTGCAAAAAACTCAGCAGATCCGGCAGCCTCTCTGGAGAGAGAAACAGAGTTAAAGTTTCAAATCCAAAGGAGAATATCACAGATGTACTGCGGGAGGACATCTCAGAGGGCCCAAACAGCGAGACAATATGGATAGAGCTCAGGAATGGGAAGGGTGCAGTCACAATGTTGGGGGTTTACTACAGGCCTCCCAGCAGCCAGCGGGAGATAGAGGAGCAGATATGTAGGCAGATTTTGGAAAGGTGTAAAAGTAACAGGGTTGTTCTGATGGGAGACTTTAACTTCCCCAATATTGACTGGGACTCACTTAGTGCTAGAGGCTTGGATGGGGCAGAGTTTGTAAGAAGCATCCAGGAGGGCTTCTTGAAACAATATGTAGACAGTCCAACCAGGGAAGGGGCCGTACTGGACCTGGTATTGGGGAATCAACCTTGACAGGTAGTTGAGGTTTTAGTTGGGGATCATTTCGGGAACAGTGACCATAATTCAGTAAGTTTTAAGGTACTGTTGGATAAAGATAAGAGTGGTCCTAGGGTGAATGTGCTAAATTGGGGGAAGGCTAATAACAACAATATTCAACAGGAACTGAAGAACCTAGATTGGGGGCGGATGTTTGAGGGTAAATCAACATCTGGCATGTGGGAGGCTTTCAAATGTCAATTGATAGGAATTCAGGACCGGATAAATATGGCAAATTTCGGGAACTTTGGATAATGAGTGATATTGTGAGCCGAGTCAAAAAGCAAAATGAAGCATCTGTAAGGGTTGGAAGGCTGGGAACAGATGAAGCCCATGGGGAATACAAGGAAAGCAGGAACAAACTGAAGCAGGAGTCAGGAGGACTAAAAGGGGTCACAAAAAGTAATTGGCAAACAGGATTAAGGAAAATCCCAAGGCTTTTTATCAGTCTGTAAAGAGCAAGAGGGTAGCCAGGGAAAGAGTTGGCCCACTCGAGGACAGGGGAGGGAATCTATGTGTGGAGCCAGAGGAAATGGATGAGGTACTAAATGAATACTTTGCATCAGTATTCACCAAAGAGACGGTCTTGGTGGATGATGATTCTTGGGTAGGGTCTGTGGACAGTCTGGGTCATGTTAACATTGAAAAGGAGGTATTGGCTCAGGTAGATAGTCAACATCTTATCCCAAAGGTAGAGGAGTCTAGAACTAGAGGGTATAGGTTTAAGGAGAGAGACACAAAAGAGACCAGAGGGGAAGTTTTTCCACACAGAGGGTGGTGAGCAGCTGGAACGGGCTGCCAGAGGCAGTGGTAGAGGTGGGTACAATTTGTTTTGCCTTTAAAAAGCAGTTTGATAGTTACATAGGCAGGGTGGGTATAGAGGGATATGGGCCAAATGCCGGCAAGTGGGACTGGCTTAGTGATAGAAACTGGGCTGCATGGAATAGCTGGGCCGAAGGGCCCATTTCCATGCTTTAAACAGCTATGACTCTATGACCATTTACAGTCTCCTCCACTGTGAGTTAGCATCCTTCCACCAGCCATGTTCCCCTGTTCTTCCTCCGGCAGAAATCTTCCTCTCTCCGCCTTCTCCATTTCATTCCTCGGCCATTTGCAATCCGACACTCATCTCCCAGCTTGGCTGTATTCTCAAAACTGGCAGAAAGAAATCTCCAGAAACCCATCACAGAATTCCCACCAACTCTGCCAAAGGAAAAGTCATGAAAACTACCTCATCTCCACTTGTGGACTGGTCTTTAAATAATCACAGGGCCAGGTTGCCTCTTTCAGCTGCAATGCCTGATCTTTGGCCAGGGTTGTACAAAATCAATGGTTTGAACTCCCAGAAATGCGAAGGATCAAAGGCTTAGTGAGAAGGAGGAATTGAAGGAAATTAGTATTACTGAAAAAATTGTGCTGGAAAACTTTGTGGGGCTGAAAGCCGATAAACCCCAGCACCTGATAATCGGCATCCCAGGTTACTAAAGGTGGTGGCCATGGAAATAATGGTTGTATTGGTTGTCATCTTCCAAAATTCTGCAGGTTCTGGAAAAATCCCAGCAGATTGGAGGATGGCGAATGTAACCTTGCTATTTAAAAAAGGAGGGAGGGAGAAAACAGGGAATCACAGTTAACTACAGTTAGAATAACATAGCAGCAGGGGAAATGCTCGAAGGCTGTGACAACATGGCACTTAGAAAATATCAACAGGATTAGACAAAGTCGACATGTAATTATGAAAGGGAAATCATGTTCGACAAATCTTTTATTTGTTCAAGGGTTACGGGGCGGTTGGCTGAGTCAGCATTTATTACCCATCCCTAATTGAAAATGAAATGAAATGAAATGAAAATCGCTTATTGTCACGAGTAGGCTTCAATGAAGTTACTGTGAAAAGCCCCTAGTCGCCACATTCCGGCGCCTGTTCGGGGAGGCTGGTACGGGAATCGAACCGTGCTGCTGGCCTCCTTTGTCTGCTTTAAAAGCCAGTGATTTAGCCCAGTGAGCTAAACCAGCCCCTTTGTGGGGGAATTTCCCTTTGTGGGGAAGTTAAGAGTCAACGTTGCTGTGGATCTGGAGTCACAGGTAGGTCAGACCAGGTAAGGACGGCAGATTTCATTCCCTAAAGGACATTAGTGACCCAGGTGGGTTTTTACATTATTAGACTTTTAATCCCAGATTTTTACTGAATTCAAATATCACCATCTGCTTAGAGCATTGCTCTGGGATTCTGGATTACTTATCTAATGACAATATCACTAAGCCACCATCTCCTACTGGAGTATTTTGAGGATGTTACTAGTAGATAGATAAGGGTGAACCAGTGGACGTGGTGTATTTAGATTTTCAGAAAACTTTTGATAAAGTCCCTCATCAGAGATCAGTATGCAAAATTCAAGCACATGGGATTGGGGGTAATATACTGGCATGGATTGAGAATTTGATTAACAGTTTGGAAATGCAGAGTAGGAATGATTGAGATGTATAAAATTATGAGGGGCATAGATAGAGTAGACGGGAAGAAACTTTTTCCCTTGGTGGAGGGATCACTGACCAGGGGGCAGAGAGCTAAGGTAAGGGATGGGAGGTTTAGAGGGGATGTGAGGATAAATCTTTTCGCCCAGAGGGTGGTGAGAGTTTGGAACTTGCTGCCTGAAAGGGGATGGAGGCAGAGACCCTCAGAACATTGAAGAAGTATTTAGATGTGCACGCAATCCCAAGGCAGACAAGACTATGGACCAAGCGCTGGAAAATGGGATTAGAATAGTTAGGTGGTTGTTATCGCCTGCCGCCGACTTGATGGGCCGAAGGGCCTTTTCTGTGCTGTATAACTCTATGAATAAATGGGTCTTTTTCAAAGAGGAGGCAGTGACTAATGGGATCCCGCAGATTTCACTACTTGGACCCCAACTATTCACATCAATGATTTGGATGAGGGAATCAAATGTAATATTTCCAAAACTTGGTGGGAGTGTGAGTGGCGAGGAGGATAAGAGGCTTCGAGGTGATTTAGACAAGTTGAGTGAGTGGGCAAATACATGGCAGATGCAGTATAACATGGATAAATGTGAAGTTATCCAATTTGGACGGGGAAACAGAATGGCAGAGTATTATTTAAATGGTAACCATGATGTGGCAATGCCGGGTTGGACTGGGGTGAGCACAGTAAGAAGTCCTTCAGGAGCAGTGCTCCGAAAGCTAGTGATTTGAAACAAGCCTGTTGGACTTTATAAAATACAAAAGAGAAAATGCTGGAAAATCTCAAAGCTGTACAGGGCTTTGGTGAGACCACATCTGGAGTATTGTGTGCAGTTTTGGTCTCCGTATCTAAGAAAGGATTTTCTTTCCATGGACGGAGTGCAGTGAAGGTTCACCAGAGGGTGGCAGGATTGCTGTATGAGGAGAGATTGGGCTGACTGGCCCTGTGTTCACTGGAGTTTAGAAAACTGAGGGGATCTAATTGAAACATCTAAAATTGTGAGCAGGCTGGACAGACTGGACACAGGGATTTGTTCCCTCTGACTGGAGGGGGGGGTCAAGAACAAGGAGTCATGGTCTGAGGATACAGGGTAAGCTGTGTAGGACTCCGATGAGGAGAAATGTATTCACTCAGAGGATGGTGAACCTGTGGAATGTTCCAGCACCAAAGGCTGTGAAGCCAAATCACTGAATACATTTAGGAAGGAAATTGATCCGGGGAAAGAGCGGGAGTGTGTATGGTGGTGAGCTAGAGGATCAGCCATGGTCACACTGAATGATGGAACAGGCTCGAAGGGCCGAATGGCAACTCCTGCTTCTATTTTCTATGTTTCCAGGAATATTGGTCAGTGGAGTTTCCAATTGAACTGTATGCAGTTAGTCCAAACTGTTTCAGCACACACAGGACGGACCTTCACTGCGTGGCCTGCATTCAATAAGTGACGCAATGCCTCTGTCGCACCTTGACAAGCATTTAATATACCCTCCTTGACACTCAATGCTGCCATCTAGGCAAATGTTCCACTTCATTAGCGATCTGGACCTTTTGGGTGGTGGAGAGATTGTGCGGAGTTGGAAAATGAGCTGGGAACATGCTGTGTTTGCTCTGCTCTTGTAGCCACAGTAATGATGAAACTTGTCCACTTCACCCGTTGACTAGTGGGAACCTGTGTGTTGACTGATGTGATGCTGTTTGCAGTTAAACGCTGCCAGATTCTGAAGTTTATTCCTGCTGAAACCCAAAGCCAGCTTGGAAAGATCTGAACTAATGTCTATTCAACACTGAACATTCAGGCTGGAGTCATCAATCTGAGTGCAGCTTTTTAAAAAACTGTAGACGTGCTACCACTGGGAGAAAGAAAATGCATAGGATAAAATCCCCATCTCCCATCCCACAGCTGAACACAACCATCAATGAACCCTCCTGGTTGCTGACTTGGAATTTTACCCAGTTGTCATAAACGTATGACAATTCTGGGCAACATGGTGGCGCAGTGGTTAGCACTGCTGCCTCACGGCACCGAGGTCCCAGGTTCGATCCCGGACCCAGGTCACTGTCCGTGTGGAGTTTGCACATTCTCCCTGTGTCTGCGTGGGTTTCGCCCCCACAACCCAAAGATGTGCAGGGTAGGCGGATTGGCCACGCTAAATTGCCCCTTAATTGGAAAAAATGAATTGGGTATTCTAAATTTATAAACAAAAAAAAACTTATGACAATTCCCATGTCGCTAGCTTTTCTGTAATTAATGGTCAGCTTTTGTTAGTTGGAATGTGCACACTCGTTTCTGAGTTGCCAGAACACGCCACAATGGTTGTTCCTTTGTCAACCTGATCATAAGGTAACGGCAATTACTGAGCAAAGGGGTGAGAACCCTGGAGGCAGTGGGGAGAAGTGGGGGTATCATGTTCCCCCAGACTGGGGGAATAAAGGGAAGATGTCCTCAGGCTGATTGACAGCCATGACTGTTCCTCCACACAACACCTGCAGCAATACATGGCCCCCAACATTTGTAGCAGCTCCCAGCACTCGGCAAAACTCTTCTCTCACAATCCTGCAACAACGCAACTCCCTCACACAATTGCATAAGGCGTAGGAGCAGAAGTAGGCTATTCAGCCCATCGAGTCTGCTCCACCATTCAAAGAGATCATGGGTGATCCAATATGATAATTCTCAACTCCACTATTTCCACCCTCTCCCCATAACCCTCGATTCCCTCACTGTTCAAAATTCTGTCTCTCTCAGCCTCGAACGTACTTAACAACCCAGCCTCACAGAACTCATAGATTCACTGCCCTCTGAGAGAAGAAATTCCTCTTCATCTCTCTTTTAAATGGGCGACTCCTTACTCTGAGATTCTGCCCTCTGGTCCCAGACTCTCCCACAAGAGGAAACATCCTCTCAGCATCTGCGTGTCAAGCCTCCTGAGAATCCAATATGTCTCAATAAGGTCACCCCTCATTCTCCTAAACTCCAATGAGCACAGACCCAACCTACTCAACCTCTCCTCATAAGAAAATCCCTCCATTCCCGGGATCAACCGAGTGAACCTTCTCTGGTCTGCCTCCAGTGCCAGAATACCTTTCCTTACATAAGAGAATAAAAACTTTGCGGTATTCCAGGTGTAGTCTAACTAGTCCCTTGTATTGTTCAAGAAGACTTCCCTATTTTTATCATTTTAAGTAGCCTTTTGTGCAGTACCTTATCAACCACTTTTTGGAAATCCAAGTCTATAACATCTACTGGTTTCCCTTGATCTATCCTGCTCATTACCACCTAATAATTAAAAATGAAAAAATTTAGAGTGCCCAATTCATTTTTTCCAATTACGGGTCAATTTTGCGTGGCCAATCCACCTGGCCTGCACATACTTTGGGCTGTGGGTGCGAAAGCCATGCAAACATGGGGAGAATGTGCAAACTCCACATGGACAGTGACCCAGAGCCGGGATCGAACCCAGGTCCTCAGTGCTTACTACCTAATAATAATAATAATCATCATCTTTATTAGTGCCACAAGTAGATTAACATTAACACTGCAATGAAGTTACTGTGAAAAGCCCCTAGTCGCCACATTCCGGCGCCTATTCAGGTACACTGAGGGAGAATTCGGAATGTCCAAATTACCTAAGAGCACATCTTTCGGGACTTGTGGGAGGAAACCGGAGCACCCGGAGGAAACCCACGCAGACACGGGGAGAACGTACAGACTCCGCACAGACAGTGACCCAAGACGGGAATCGAACCTGGGAGCCTGAAGCTGTGAAGCAACAGTGCTAACCACTGTGCTACTGTGCCGCCTCACCTCAATGAATTCTAATAACTTTGTTAGGCATCATGAAGGCAAGCTGACTCTGCTTGATTAAATTATGTATTTCTAAATGCCCTGTTACACAATGGCAGAAATTAAACTAACTGGCCTATAGTTACTTGTTTTTGTCTCCCTCCCTTTTCGAATATGGGTGTTACATTGGCAGTTTTCCAATCCTCTGGGACGTCTCCAGAATTTCTGTTTTTCATGTTTTTATTGGGTTTTATACATGATGCAGCTACAAGTGTACACACAGAGATACAAAAACAACAGAGGAAGTATATAAAAAATACAAGGAAAAATTTCTTAACACATAGCAGTAGGGGGGGGGGGGGGGGGGGGCTACAAAACAAGCAAAACTAAACCGGGTGGAAGGGGCACCTGGGTGATGCCCAATATGTAACTTGCATCTCTTGGTTGGTTTTTTTTGTCCATTTGCCTCAGCCTCGGTCGTCTGTCGTTCCTTCTTCCTTTCTTTCTTTCTCTCTTTCGCCTTGCTGTGCTTGTTGTGGTCGTTGTCGGCTTCTGCGCTCTCCCCCCAGTTTGTGGCCCCTCCTCTTTCCTCCCCTCTGGCTCCCCTATGTTGTTCTCCTTCCCTTGTTCTCCCTGTCTCCCTGTCACCCTCACCCCTCCCCCTCACTAAGAAGGAACAGTCAGAACGGCACCCATGGGGGTCCATCAGGTGATTGGGGGCCCCATCTGAACTCCCTTTGGACAGGGTGGTGCCCTCGCACTGCTGGGGTGACCCAGGCACCCTGGTAGTGCCAGCTTGGCACCCTGGCAGTGGTACCTGTGGCAGTGGCACTGGCAGCTGGCAGGGATACTGCCAGGGTGCCAGGTTGGCACAGCCTATGTGTCAAGTGGCATTTTATGTGCACGCATGATCAGGCCGTGGTTGCCTGCCACGGGTGTTGGAAGGTGTGCGGGGTCCCGGGCACCCTCCTATACAGTGTTCGGGCTGGAGGGGAGGTCGGGATCGTTTTGGGGGCCTCCCCAAGCTAAAAATCAAATTAACTTTTCCAGGGACTGCAAACACATTAACTCTCCAGGGACTGCCCAAGGCAAACACTATGCATTAGCCCAGACTGAAAAACATATTCCTTGGTAAATTTCACACACTGGCTGCTAAAACTACCCAAGCCCTGCAGAATAGTAAGGGGTCATTTCGGAATAAGGAAAATGCAAGCAAAAATACAGAAACCTTTTTATTGGCCTGGACTGCAAAAGGATGTAGTGGAATTTTGTCCTACCTGTCACACATATGAGATAATAGGAAAACCTCAGGCGGTAATCAAACCAGCACCTTTAATACTCATTACGGCATTTGAGGAATCTCTTAATTATGGCCCTGTTTGATTGCGCGGGAATTAATATTTGTTGACTCGAGTATTTGTCTCCTCGATTTCCGGAGGCTATTCCATTATGCAATATTACAATTAAGCAGGTTGTAGAGGCGTTAACTAAAAATGTTTTACCACTTATGGACGACAAAAAGAAATCCAATTACATCAAGGAACCAATTTTGTGCCGAAGTTATGGATAGTTTAGGAGTAAAGCAATTTAACTCAATTGTGTATCATCCAGACTAACAGGGAGCTTTAGAAAGGCGGCATCAAACTTTAAAGACCATGTTGAGGACCTATAGTCAGGATTATCCAGAGGATTGGGATAATGGAATTCCATTTGTACTATTTACAATTAGGGATATACCTAATGAATCAACTAAATTCTGTCCATTCAAATTGATTTTTGGTCATGAGATAAGAGGAGCATTTAAATTGATTAAGAAGAAATTAGTGAGCCAGCATTTTGAAACTACCTTGCTGGACTATGTGTCAAACTTTAGGGAGAAATTACATAGGGCTGGTAAGTTGGCTAGAAAGCATTTCAAGTTTTCACAGCAAGTGATGAAAAAAGAGATGGGTAAGAAATCAAAAACTCTAGTTTTGTTCGTGGGGAGAAAGTATTTGTATTGTTACCAGTGGTAACTGAACTATTAAAAGCAAGATTTAGTGGTCCTTATCAAATCAAAAGGAAATTGAGTGAGGTGAATTATTTGATAAGAATGTCAGATAGCTGGAAAACTCACCATGTGTCAAGTTAATCTGCTCAAAAGGTATTTTGATAGGAAAGAAAATATGAGGAGGTGTTAGTCATTGTGACTCAGGGAGAAGAGATAAATCCAGGTAATTTTGAATTTGGCATTCCTCAAATTAGATTGGACAATGAGGAAGTAATAACAAATTTTGATAAATTACTGAGTTACCTTCCAGATGAAAATCAGAGTGACCTGAAATAGTTATTACAGTCACATAGAGATACTTGTGGGAATAAACTAGGAAGTGCAAATGTGATTATACATTTTTATAACAATGTTTTTATTAAATTTAGAGTAGCCAAATCATTTTTTTCCAATTAAGGGGCAATTTAGCGTGGCCAATCCACCTACCCTGCACATCTTTGGGTTGTGGGGGCGAAACCCACGCAAACACGGGGAGAATGTGCAAACTCCACACGGACAGTGACCCAGAGCCGGGATCGAACCTGGGACCTCGGCGCCGTGAGGCACAGGGCTAACCCACTGCGCCACCGTGCTGCCAAATGTGATTATACATGATGGAAATGTAGGAAATTATATTTCAATTAAACAATATCCATATAGACGCAATCCACTAAAGTTGGCACAGGTACAAAAGGAAATTGAAAGAGTATTTAAGAATAATACCATTGAAGTGAATTGCAGCAATTGGAGCTCACCTATTGTGATGGTACACAAATCAGATGGAATGCAGTGATTGTGTGTGAACAAACCAGATCGAACGCAATTATTGTGTGTGGACGATAGGAAAGTAAATTCAGTTATGAAGTCAGATTTGTATCCTGTTCCTTGTTGGAAGACAGTGTTGAAAAGGTGGGACAAGCAAAATTTATTAGCAAAATGTACTTACTAAAAGGCTACTGGAGAAAGGGCGAAGGAAGTTTCGGCTTTTGAAACGTCAAATGGCCTGTAGCAGTTATACTGGTTGGAATCAAGAGTGTGTCAGGAACATTCCAAAGACTAACCAACAAAGTAATTTCTTGATGAAATAATTGTGCGGTGTACATTGTGCGGTGTACATTGTGCGGTGTACATTGTGCGGTGTACATTGTGCGGTGTACATTGTGCGGTGTACATTATGCGGTGTACATTGTGCGGTGTACATTGTGCGGTGTACATTGTGCGGTGTACATTGTGCGGTGTACATTGATGATCTGCTGGCATTCAGTCAAATGTAGAAGGAGCATTTGGAACATTTAACGGAATTGTTCAATCTACAGGAGACTGTCTTGGTGGTAAGCTTGACTAAGAGTGAGTTTGCGAAAGCCCAAGTCACATTCTTTGGCCATACTGTTGGACATGTGAAAACGAAAGCTATTGGGGAGTTCTCAATACCAACAATGAGGAAAGAAGTTCTGAGATTTCTGGGCATGTGTGGTTCTTACAAAAAATTCATCCCAAATTTCAGCAGTGTGGCTGCTCCACTGAATGTTCCCAGAAGATGACAACGGTACAGAAAGACCTGTTGGTTATTTTTCCAGAAAACTAAATACTCATCAAAAGAAGTATTCGATTATCAAGAAGGAGACATTGAGTTTGGTGTTGGCGTTCCAACATTTTGACATTTATTTTGCAAACAATTCATCGGAGACAATTGATCGCACAGGCCATAATCCATTGAAGTTTCTGGAGAAGTTTAAAGATTGAAAGACAAGACTTTTACGATGCAGTTTATTGCTACAACCATTTAACTTGAAAATGATACATGTAGCTGGAAGAGAAAATGTGATTGTGGATTCTTTGTCATGACTGTGAGATACAAGAAGAATAGAGCATTCAAAGTTGCGAAAGGAAGACTGAAATGGACTGTACTGATGTTTAGATTTGCTGCATATATATGACCAGATATGTATCTTTGTGTAATAGTAGTCTTTAATAATGAATAGTGTTTAAAGTTGAAAAGACTTTGGAAAATTAAGCCATTTTTATTGAAGTCCTGCATTAAGGTAATATTATTGCAGTAATATTATTAAAGAACCGAGGTTAAGATACTCAGAAGTGTATGTCTGCTAAAGCCATAATTAAATAGTGATAAGAGCTGAGGTAATGATTGATTCCAACCACTTATTTGGTTCAGATACAGAGCTAGTGGGATAGTATTTTGATTTCTGGAGATTCCCTGGAGTGTAGATAATTTATGGGGGTATGGTGTTAAGCAGGTCATATAACATAGGGGGTACAGATGATGTAATTAATGGGAGGAGGCAGGTCTGTATGTAGTTTTGCAGTCTGCTTCAATATTTTAAGTTAAACAGCTGTTAGCCATAGAATTTGATGCTGACAAGAGGGAAGTGTACCGTATCTGCTCTTGAAGGGAACTCTCTCCAAAAGTCTCTACACAGCCAAGCAAGTCACTTGTTTTGTCAACTTTATTTATAAGTGGCATTTGAACTGAATTGGGTTGCTGAATTGGAATTAGTGGCAGGTGTACATAGTAAGTTACCAGGCTTTTCCCTTATATTTAAGGACTTTTAGCTGATCATTGTAAAATTGTTTCTTTCATGTTGATTTTGTTAATCCTGTATTTAAATTAAAGTTGGTTTCAACATAAAATATACCCATTGGTTAGAGTCATCACAATTGGTGTGAAGTATCCTTTCCTCATAGTCTTACAAATTAAGAAAAACAAGTGTTGGGATCTGGTGCAGTAACCTAACACCTGCTTGTCCTTACAAAAGATCACACAGCCCTGAATATTCCGACAGCAGTGAAGTTCCCAACACTGGTAGCAATGCAGCTCCCTGTTCACCTTCACCAATATATTGTGCAGTCCTGACTGAGTAATTAGCGAGATTGTAAGAACAGATCCTAGAGTGGGGCTTGAACCTATGACCTTACAAGTGAGAATTCCAGCCGGCTCGATGGTGTGTAGCTGATTCACAAACAAAATGCATGGAAAATATTCTGTTTTACCAACAATTCTCAACCTATTGTATCTCACACTTTTCTTAAGATTACATTTTAATTATGTTATGTAACTGGACAACAATGAGAGATCAAGGGTTTAAATAGAAACCAATTTGAGGGATGAATGATAATAGCTTGAGAGCTGAAGTTATTACTTTAACTCAATAGTATTTCTAAAATGAGTCTTTCAATATAATACCTTTCTTTTGCTTTCCAACATACAATATCTTTTGGATGAAAAAAAACTTTATTGTCTGGGAAATTGACTTACTTAATGTTCCTACTGTGTCACATATTGTGTTTAAGTAAGAATTCCTAAGTTCTAATGTAATTCACCCAGAAGAGTATATTATATACCAATCTGTCACAAACAGTGTATTTAAAGTATGCATTTAAAGACTAATATTTTAAAAAGGAAGTTTATGAAAAGAACATAATAGCAAAGTCAGCACTCAGGAAGTTCGCGCGATCTCCCTCAGGACCTCCCCAAATGTACTCATTGCGGATGGTTGCTCCATTTCAGATTGGTTATTATACAAAATAATAGCAACTGAGACTGTGAGAAAATGGGTCCAACGGCAATTTGTAATTTACAGCTGAACTGTGCATGTATCATTGTATTGTGGTGCAAAGTGCTGCACATCATTAGACTCCTTCACAACCGTGATTTCTCCATTCTGATGGATTCAGAAGTGTGTTGTGTGAAATGTTTAACAGATCCCGGAATGGGGCCCACACAATACAGGGAAATGGCCACAGTTTTCTTTTTGTCCATCTCTTCCTCCAAATAAAGTCATGTGTTTACTAATGTTAGATCCAGGGCCTGGAGGTGAACACAAGGTAAGTTCACTGATCGAGCCAAGAGCTGACCTGAAGGAAACATACATTGCAACTGTGTCCTATCTCTCTTAAAGCAGCAGTTATTAGTGCATTTATCCTGATAACGAGACCAGCTTAACCATGGCTGAACAGGATTCATCCGTTCTAATCCAGAGATGGTCAGCACAGGAAGAAAACTATTTGAAATGGCTCGAATGATTCAGCATGAGTTTGTCCAGCTCTGGTTATGTTGGTATAATTTGCGAACAGTTGTGTTGTTGACTGTGTCCAGCCCTGCTCCCTCGCGATATTGTTCATATATAAAAATGAACATCTGCCTCTGATTCAAAGTCAAAATGTGCAATAAAAATCCAACAGATTTGATTAACATTTCATCTTTCACAGCTTCTTCAATATTTATTTGTCTTCAATATTTATTATGGGTGCAGTGCCATACAGACTGTACTTGTACCGCACAGGGGCACATGGCTCCAGACTCACTGTGGTTATGCTGCACCCAGTGTACACATAAAAACAGAGAAAAAGGAGCAGGAGGAGCCCATTTGGCCCTTCGAGCCCACTCCGCCATTCATTATGATCATGGCTGATCATCCAACTCAATATCCTAATCCCACCTTCCCCCATATCCTTTGATCCCCTTCGCCCCAAGTGCTGTATCTAACTGCTTATTGAAACCATACAATGTTTTGGACTCAACTACTTCCTGTGATAATGAACTCCACAGGCTCACCACTCTCTGCTTGAAGGAATTTCTCCTCATCTCTGTCCTAAATGGCTGCCCTGTATCCTCAGACTGTGACCCCTGGTTCTGGACACACCCACCATCGGGAACATCCTTCCTGCATCTACCCTGTCCCAGTCCTGTTGGAATTTTATAGGTTTCTATGCAATCCCCCCTCATTCTTCTGAATTACAGCGAATACAATCCTAACTGATTCAATCTCTCCTCATATGTCAGTCCCGCCGCCCCAGAAATCAGCCTGGTAAACCTTCGCTGCACTCCCTTGAGAGCAAAAACATCCTTCCTCAGCTAAGGAGACCAAAACTGCACACAGTGCTCCAGGTGTGGCTTCACCAAGGCCCTGTATAATTACAACAACACTTCCCTGCTCCTGTCCTCGAATCTTCTCGCTATGAAGGCTAACATACCATTTGCCTCTTTACCGCCTGCTGCACCTGCATGCTTACCTTCAGTGACTGGTGTACGCGGACACCCAGGTCCCGCTGCACATTCCCCTCTCCTAATTTATGGCCGTTCAGATAATAGTCTGCCTTCTCATTTTTGCTACAAAGGTGGATAACTTCACATTGATCCACATTATACTGCATCTACCATTCATTTGCCCACTCACTCAACTTGTCCAAATCACACTGAAGGATCTCTGCATCCTCCTCACAGCTCACCCTCCCACCCAACTTTGTGTCATCTGCAAATTTGGAGATATGACATTTAGTTCCCTCATCTAAATCATTAAGATATATTGTGAATAGCTGGGGTCCCAGCACCAATCCCTGCGTGACCCCACTAGTCACTGCCTGCCAATCTGAAAAAGACCCATTAATTCCTACTCTTTGTTTCCTGTCTGCTAACCAGTTTTCGATCTCAATACACTACTCCTAACCCCATGCACTTTAATTTTGCACGCTGATCTCTTATGTGGGACTTTGTCAAAAGCCTTCTGAAAGTCCAAATGTACAGTTCAGCCTACAACTCCGACCTACACCAGATTGGAGTCCTGCTCCATTAGAATACCAAAATGGCTTCCATCTTTACATTCAATGTGACTGATAAAGATGAACCTTGCCTTTTCATCCCTCTCTACCTGTCTGTAGCCTGTGACATAGTCAACCACACCATCTTCCTCCAATACCTCTCTACCACTATTCAGTTGGGTGGCACTGCACTCTCCTGGCCCTTATTTTATCTGTCTAATCATAGCCGGAGAATCAGTCACAGAATCTCAGAATGCTATAGTGCAGAAGAGGCCCTTCGGCCCATCGAGCCTATACTGACACATGAACGGCCCTGACCTGTCTACCTAATCCCACTTTCCAGCAGTTGGCCCATAGCCCTGAATGTTATGACGTGCCAAGTGCTCATCCAGGTGCTTCCTAAAGGATGTGAGGCAACCCACCTCTACCCCCTCCCAGGCAGTGCATCCCAGACCGTCACTACCCTCCCAGGCAGCGCGTTCCAGCCTCTACCCCCTCCCAGGCAGCGCGTTCCAGCCTCTACCCCCTCCCAGGCAGTGCATCCCAGACCGTCACTACCCTCCCAGGCAGCGCGTTCCAGCCTCTACCCCCTCCCAGGCAGCGTGTTCCAGCCTCTACCCCCTCCCAGGCAGCGCGTTCCAGCCTCTACCCCCTCCCAGGCAGTGCATCCCAGATCATCACCACCCTCTGGGCAAAAAGGTTTTCCCTCAAATCCTCCTACCCCTCACCTTGAACTTGTGTCCCCCTCATAACTGACCTTTCAACTAAGGGGAACAGCTGCTCCCTATCCACCCTGTCCGTGCCCCTCAATCTTGTCCACCTCGATCAGGTCGCCCCTCAGTCTTCTCTGCTCCAGAGGAAACAACCCAAGCCTATCCAACCTCTCTTCATAACTGAAATGTTCCATCCCAGGCAACATCCTGGAGAATCTGCTCTGCACCCCCTCCAGTACAATCACATCCTTCCTATAATGTGGCGATCAGAATTATAATAATAATGATCTTTATTGTCACAAGTAGGCTTACATTAACACTGCAATGAAGTTACTGTGAAAATCCCCTAGTCGTCACATTCCGACATCTGTTTGGGTACACAGCTCCATCATGACCTCCCTGCTTTTGTGATCTATGTCCCAATCGATAAAAGCGAGTGTCCAATTTCCATTTTCACCACCCTATTAACCCGACCATCTGCCTTCAGAGATCTATGGACAAACACACCAAGGTCCCTCTGTTCCTCAGAACTTCCCAGTGTCAGGACATTCATTGAATACTTCCTTTGGAAATTACTCCTTCCAAAGTATACCCCCGTTTCAGGGTTAAATTCCATCAGCCACTTATCCTCCAATTAGACCATCCCGTCGAGATCTTCCTGTAACCCAAGACACTCAACCTCACTGTTAACCACCCGGCCAATCCTTGTGTCATCCGCAAACTTACTGAATCCTACCCCCCACATAGTCACCTAAATTGTTTATATAAATGACAAACAATAGGGGGGGCAGCACAGATCCCTGTGGTACCCCTCTGGTCACTGGCTTCCAGTCACTAAAGCAGCCATCTGTCATCACCCTCTGTCTCCTATCGTTAAGCCAATTATGAATCCACATGATTAAATCATCCTGAATCCCATGAGCATTTGACTTCTAAATAAGTCTCCAATGTGGGACCGTGTCAAAGGCTTTGCTGAAATCCATGTAAACTACATCAACTGCACTACCCTCATCTTTGGGGCATCACAGTAGCTCAGTGGTTAGCTCTGTTGCTTACAGCACCATGGACCCAGGTTCGATTCCCCGCTTGGATCACTGTCTGTGCGGAGTCTGCACGTTCTCCCCGTGTCTGCGTGGGTTTCCTCTGGGTGCTCCAGTTTCCTCCCACAAGTCCCGAAAGACGTACTGTTAGGTGAATTAGACATTCTGAATTCTCCCTCTGTGACCCGAACAGGTGCCGGAATGTGGCGACTAGGGGCTTTTCACAGTAACTTCACTGCAGTGTTAATGTAAGCCTACTTGTATCAATAAACAATTATTATTATTGAATCCTCTGTTTTGGACAAAGTGATTCAGGAGTTACAGTCATTCGTTCACTGCTTCAGTGCTAAATGGGACAGACTTCAAACAGATCTAGCAACACGAGACTGGGCATCCATGAGGCGCTGTGGGCCATCAGCAGCAGCAGAATTGTACTCAACCTAAATCTGCAACCTCATAGCCCAGCATATCCCCCACACTACCATTACCACCCAGCCAGGGGATCAACCCTGGTTCAATGAAGAGTGCAGGACAGCATGTCAGGGGCAACATCAGGCAGACCGAAAAGTGAGGTTTCAACCTGGTGAAGTTATACCTGTGTCCTAAACAGCAAAAGCAGCAAATAATAGACAGAACTAAGTGATTTCATAACAAATGCATCAGATCTAAGCTCTGCAGTCCTGCCACATCCAGCAGTGAATGGTGGTGGACAATTAAACAACGCACTGGAGGAGGAGGCTCCACAAATATCCCCATCCTCAATGTTGATGGAACCCAGCACATCTGTGCAAAAGACAATGTTCCAGCAATAGTACTGAAGCCTTATGCTCCAGAACTTGCCCCACCCCCAGCCAAGCTGTTCCAGTACAGCTACAACACTGGCATCTACCCGGCAATGTGGAAAATTGCCCAGGTGTGTCCTGTACGCAGGAAACATGACAAATCCAACCCAGCCAATTACCGCCCCATCTGTCTACTCTCCATCATCAGCAAAGTGATGAAAGGAATCATCAACAGTGCTATCAAGCGGCACTTACTCAGCAATACCTGCTCACGGACACTCAGTTTGGGTTCCACCAGGGTCACTCAGCTCCTGACCTCATTACATAATTGGTTCAAACATGGACAAAAGAGCTGAATGCCAGAGGTGAGGTGAGAGTGACTGCCCTTGACATTAAGGCAGCATTTGACCGAGTATGGCATCAAGGAGCCCGAGCTAAACTGGAGTCAATGGGAATCAGGGGGAAAACTCTCCGCTGGTTGGAGTCATACCCGGCACAAAGGAAGATGGTTGTGGTGGTTGGAGGTCAATCATCTCAGCTCCAGGACATCACTGTAGGAGTTCCTCAGGATCTATTGTCTTGTGCTTATCTTGTCATCAACATTATAGCAAAGCAGAGCATCTGTGATGAGCTGGGTCCATAGATCTGGGGTTTCAGCGAGGAAGAATTGTGGACCAAGATATCTAGATTTCCATGTACATTCTGAGTAATGGTGTCCTAACGCAGTGATCTCCGTTTATACCGTGTGAAATTTATCCTTTAGTTTGGATAAATCATTTACTCCCCATCTTCCCATAGAAATTGCAGTAACTTGTGTCTTTTTCTTCTTTTATTCCAGGTGGACAGTGAGTAATTCATAATCTCTTAGGAGAAAATTAAAGCTCTTGTTGTGAAGTAACACAGTTATAAACATATACATTGTAATGTAGTTATACACTAATACTGTTATCTAGTTACACTGTTATATAGCTACACAATTAAATAATCACACTGCTTGACAGCAACATAATTAGACATTTACACCATTATAATGTTCTATATTCATACAGTGGTACTGTTATGTGTTATACAGATACACAGTTATTAAATCCTGGGAGCAGAACAGTAGATTTTAACAGAAAGCCAGAATTAACAGCACAGAGGCAAATGGAAGCAGAGTGGCCAACAGAAGAGACAGAGCAAAATATTCAAAAAAGTGACGTTGCAGTCAGCAGAAAATACGGAGTGGCCAGATATGTTACAGTTAAGTATATAAAGTTTATTGAAATGAAAATGAAAATCGCTTATTGTCACGAGTAGGCTTCAATGAAGTTACTGTGAAAAGCCCCTAGTCGCCACATTCCGGCGCCTGTCCGGGGAGGCTGGTACGGGAAAGTGTTTTAGTCATTAACATTTGTGTTTTATTAACTGAACAATTGACTAGCTTTCAAGCTAAAAAATAATCTACAACTGAATATAGACTGAGAATGATAGCATCAGGGGAAGATGGACAAACAGCTACATTGTCAGTGTAAAAGTACCAGATGTGTGAATTGCTGCTGAGTGTTTTTCCCCCAGCTCAGATAGGGAATAAGTCTTAAGTTTTACTTTTGGAACGTGCAAAAAGTGTCATAACTAGTGGAATCGCAGGGTGCCTGAGAACGATCAAATGCACATCCTGTCCCATGTGGGAACTCCAGAATATTTCTCACGTTCTGTCCATCAGTTGGTGGAACCCCAGCTCTGGATTTCAGAGCTCGATCAGCAGTTAGCTTCACTGCAATGCATTTGTGAGACTGAGAGTTATGTGGATTGCACATAACTGGAGGTGATCGCCTATCAGCTTAAGAGTGTGCAGGTAGTGAGGGACTGAGTGACTGCCAGACAGCAAAGAAGCACCAATCAGGTAGTGTAGGAATCTCCCGAATGCATCTCACCCTCTGACCTGTGATCAGTTCTGAAACGGGCAATGGGGTTGGTGCCTGTGGAGAGCATTGCTATAGCAGAGGCCATTACAGCATTGGTAGCTCAACTGTACAGTAAGTGGGGAGGAAGATCAGGAAAGCAATAGTGATAGGAAATTCAATTGTCATGGGGACAGGGAGGCAGACATGATTCCAGGATGATATGTTGCCTCCCTGATGCTCGGGTTAATGATGTCACTGAGCAGCTGCAGGAAGGGTGAATAGCCAGAGTCTCTGCTCCATATCAGTAATATTGACGTATGTGGAATAGGGATGAGGTCCGACAGGTAGGTTTTAGGGAGCTAAAAAGTAAATAATTAGGACCTCAAAGGAGGAAGGAGGCCATTCGGCAAATCGAGTTTGCACCAACCCACTTAAGCCCTCACTTCCACCCTATCCCCGTAACCCAATGACCCTTCCTAACCTTTTTTGGTCACTAAGGGCAATTTATCATGGCCAATCCACCTAACCCGCACGTCTTTGGACTGTGGGAGGAAACCGGAGCATCCGGAAGAAACCCACGCAGACACGGGGAGAATGTGCAATCTCTGCACAGACAGTGACCTAATGGGGAATCGAACCTGGGACCCAGGCGCTGTGAAGCCCCAGTGCTATCCACTTGTGCTACAGTGCTGCCCAGAAAGAACCAATCACAGCTCTGAGGAGAGATAATCTGCTGGAAGGAGCATCAAATAAGGCCATATGGGTTGGACAGTGTAGTGTACGATGGACCCCAAACAGTCAAAGGAGCATAGAAGATGTAGGTAAATTCCTGAGAACTGCAAAAGCAATAGAGCAAAATTGGGGGATTTCAACTGCCCTAATAACACAGAGGTGAGGAGAAATGTATTTACCCAGTGAACATAAGAACATAAGAACTAGAAGTGACCACCGCACAGTCCTTGTGGAGACAAAGTCCCGTCTTCACATTGACAATAGCCTCCCATCATGTTGTGTGGCACTACCACCGTGCTAAATAAGAACATAAGAACTAGGAGCAGGAGTAGGCCATTTGGCCCCTCAAGCCTGCTCCGCCATTCAATGAGATCATGGCTGATCTTTTGTGGACTCAGCTCCACTTTCCGGCCCGAACACCATAACCCTTAATCCCTTTATTCTTCAAAAAACTATCTATCTTTACCTTAAAAACATTTAATGAAGGAGCCTCAACTGCTTCACTGGGCAAGGAATTCCATAGATTCACAACCCTTTGGGTGAAAAAGTTCCTCCTAAACTCAGTCCTAAATCTACTTCCCCTTATTTTGAGGCTATGTCCCCTAGTTCTGCTTTCACCCGCCAGTGGAAACAACCTGCCCGCATCTATCCTATCTATTCCCTTCATAATTTTAAATGTTTCTATAAGATCCCCCCTCATCCTCCTAAATTCAAATGAGTACAGTCCCAGTCTACTCAACCTCTCCTCATAATCCAACCCCTTCAGCTCTGGGATTAACCTAGTGAATCTCCTCTGCACACCCTCCAGTGCCAGTATGTCCTTTCTCAAGTAAGGAGACCAAAACTGAACACAATATTCTAGGTGTGGCCTCACTAACACCTTATACAATTGCAACATAACCTCCCTAGTCTTAAACTCCATCCCTCTAGCAATGAAGGACAAAATTCCATTTGCCTTCTTAATCACCTGTTGCACCTGTAAACCAACTTTCTGTGACTCATGAACTAGCACACCCAAGTCTCTCTGAACAGCGGCATGCTTTAATATTTTATCGTTTAAATAATAATCCTGTTTGCTGTTATTCCTACCAAAATGGATAGCCTCACATTTGTCAACATTGTATTCCATCTGCCAGACCCTAGCCCATTCACTTAACCTATCCAAATCCCTCTGCAAACTTCCAGTATCCTCTGCACTTTTAGCTTTACCACTCATCTTAGTGTCATCTGCAAACTTGGACACATTGCCCTTGGTCCCCAACTCCAAATCATCTATGTGAATTGTGAACAATTGTGAGTGGTGAATCTGTGTTATTCGCTACCATAGAAAGTAGTTGAGATCAAAATGTTGTGTGATTTCAAAAAGGAATTAGATACAGGTCTTGGGGCTAAAGGGATCAAGGGATTTGGGGGGGAAGGTCGGATCAGGATATTGAACTTAATGATTGGCCATGATCATAATGAATAGCGGAGCATAATGAAGGGCTGAATGGCCTCCTCCTGCTTATATTTTCTATTTTCTAACACTCTGATATTTACTGGGATAAAATCAGTGCAAAAGGAATAGAAGATGCTGATATCTTAAAAATCACTTAGCAGAACCTCTCTTGCAAATACTGAGCAAGGTGGACATGGGAAGGGGCAGTTCTGGAGTCGGTTTTAGGAATTTATTCTGAGCAGGTGGATAGGGGAGCACTTTAATGTGTCACAAAATCCAAACTTGTCAGAGAACAGCCGACAGGCCTTGAGCCTGTTCGCGTGCGGTGGCCCGGAGTGGTTAGCTCATGCGCAATCCAGCGTTTTATCGTTCTCAAGCTGCGGATTGGCCCAGCCCACCGGCATTAGTAAAATGAAAGAGTGTGACTGGGAGCGGAGCTCCATAACTAAGACTCTCAAACAGGGGACTGAGAGAGAGGATTGAGCAAAGACAGAGGATAAACACAGGAAAGGGGCTGCAGTTGGCACCTGGAACTCATTGCCTGAAATGGTGGTAGAGGCAGAAACCCTTTGATATGCGCTTGGAGTGCCTGATTAATATTACACCACTGTATGCTTCACCCGATGTCAGTGTCTGTGTATTTATATTGTGTACCTTGTGTTGCCCTATTATGTATTTTTTTTAAAAATTTATTTTCTTTTCATGTACTTAATGATCTGTTGAGCTGCTCGCTGAAAAATACTTTTCACTGTACCTTGGTACACGTGACAATAAACAAAATCCAATCCAATCCAGAACTTTCAAGGCTACAGACAAAGAGCTGGAAATTAGATTAGGCATGATTGCTCTTTCTCAGCCGGCACAGAAACAATCTACCTAATGACTGTGACATTATGAGAAATGTACAGAACTGTAATGTCCGAATCAACCACTAGAGTGAGCTAGATGCAGAACTATATAAAGCATTGATGCTAAGTCTTCTGGGAGAAAGTTGAGGAGAAGGCTAGAGAACAGACTGTAGAAAAGATAGTGTGAGTGAGAGCAGATCATAGTTATTGTATTAGTGTAGAGATTAGTGATAGATGAGTGCAGCTTGTATGTTTATTGTTAATTGTTTATTATATAGAAGTGAGAATCGAATTCAATTAAGTAGTGTCAATAAATGATTAGCTTTGTTTAATATAAAAGCTAGTTGTGGTCTTTGTGAACACTACGCCAACCATCCTAGGATCTGACCAGCACAAATAACACCACATGGTACCAGGTATTTATTTCAAGAAAAAATAAGCAATTAGTTAGGCAGTATCGCTTTAAGACAACTCAGAAAAACAGTCACACCGCTCCACCGATTGAAAAATCTGCACAAACAATGGATCATACGATGGAAGGTCTGAAGGAACCTGACCACTTCAGAATGACCGATAAACTGGGTCAAACTGGGCATTTTTCAAACAACAATTTGAAGTGTTCTTATCTGCCTCCGCGCAGTAAAATGCTTCTGATCAGAGAAAAATTGTGTTTCTTCTTAATTTGGCTGGACCACAGACAATAGAGTTGTTTAACTCATTTGAATTTTCAGAAAATGAGGATAAGAGGTTTAACATGGTGCTAGAAAATACACATTGGTCCATTTGATGCTGACTGCAAAAAGCAGGTGAACGAGACATACGAGCGCTACATGTTTAGGAAAAGGTTGCAGCTGAAAGGGGAGTTGGTAGAATCTTTTATTACTGCTTTAAAATTTAGAGCGCCGTTGTGTAACTTCTCTTCATTTGCTCATTCAATGCTTCCAGTGTCTTTGGAATTAATGATGAACGTTCGCTAGAAAAAATGCTGAGACGACCGATTTTGCCGCTTGATGAAACAATTAATATGTGTAAAGCCAGTGAACAAGCATCTTCTGAATATTTCCCTTGGAGTTCAGGGCAAACGAAAAGGCGCGAAGCAGGAAACGTGGCCGACGCTGGTAATGCTGTGTCGCAGCGCAGAAAACTGCGCACAACGGCAGGTGGCCATTTTGAAAATGATATCACGAGCGTGATGACGTGCACGCACTGTGGCCACGCCCACAGTAAAGAAAAACTGTCCGGCAAATGGCAAACAATGTTCCAATTGTTGCAATATATTCACTTTACAGCACAGTGCCATTTCGCAACAGCTTCAGAAAGAAATACATTTAAAAGGTCCTACAACGATTATCGGAAGATTCAGAGCATACGGAGTGAAGGAATAGAAAAGAACAGTCTTAACTGATAATGATTCCTCCCAATATGCACTGACAGATACTTTCATGGTTGATGTAATTACTAGGGTCAATGCTCTGGACTGTGATAACAACCTGATATATCAGCTCTCCAAAATTATTCCAGAGTGCACTGTACTACTGGATACATAATTAAGGGTCTCAGACAGGGGACAAAGCAAAGAAAGAGAATAAACGCAGAAAAGGGGCTGCAGTTGGCACTAAGAACTCGTCGCCTGAAATGGTAGCAGAGGCAGAAACCCTTTGATATGTGCTTGGGGTGCCTGAATCTCCAAGGCTACAGACAAAGAGCTGGAAAGTGGGATTAGGCATGTTAGCTCTTTCTCAGCTGGCACAGACACTATCAGCCAATGACCTCCTCTGCCATAAATGTATATAACTCTATGATTATACAGTTGTAATATCGGTGTTTGAAATTGCTGAGTTACCATCCCTCGACTGAATTTTGTGAGTGTGAAATGTTTCACTACACATTGGTCCTATTCAAATCTCTGGGATGGTGTCATTTCAATATTTAGCGAGGCAGCTTGCTTACATCCTGAAGGAAATTACCACTAAATTAATTTTTTTAAATCATTGTTGGATGTTGGGCGTCGTTGGTTAGACCAACCTTTATTACCCATCCCTAATTGCCCTTGAGAAGGTGGTGGTGAGCTGCCTTCTTGAACCGCTGCAGTCCCTGAGGTGTAGGTACACCCACTGTGCTGTTAGAGAGTGAATTCCAGGATGTTGCCCCAGCGACAGTGAAGGAACGGCCGATATATTTCCCAGTCAGGGTGGTGAGTGACTTGGAGGGGAACCTCCAGGTGGTGGGGTTCCCAGATATCTGCAGCTCTTGTCCTTCTAGATGGCAGTGGCCGTGGGTTTGGAAGGTGCTGTCGAAGTTTTATGAAGTCACGGAGAGTCCACACCGAGTTGTATCAAATAAACTTTGGTTTATTTACAAGGCTTAAATAACACAGCTCCCGGTAAACAGGTCGATGCCAAACTAGCTGACCTTGTATACAATATAGATTGAGTTCCCCCTGTCCCTTTAATAAAGGAGCTCAAGCTCCACAAAGGACATGAGGAAGACAATCATTCCCACCCCGTAAGTCCTGTTTGGTGGGTTATGACATTATAGAGCCGAGGATGGGAATAGAACATAGAACATACAGTGCAGAAGGAGGCCATTCGGCTCATCGAGTCTGCACTGACCCTTAAGCCCTTACTTCCACCCTATCCCCGTAACCCAATAACCCCAATGGACCCTGAAAGTGTAGAACATTTTAGTTTAGACGGGCAGCATGGTCGCCGCAGGTTTGGAGGGCCGAAGGGCCTGTTCCTGTGCTGTACATTTCTTTGTTCTTTGTTGAGTTACTGCAATGCATCTTGTAGACGGTACACACGGCTGTCACTGTGCGTCGCTGGTGGAGGGAGTGAATATTTGTGGATGGGGTACCAACCAAGTGGCTGCTTTGTCCTGGATGGTGTTCAGCATCTTGAGTATTGTTGGAGTTGCACCCATCCAGGCAAGTGGAGTGTATTCCATCACACTCCTGACTTGTGCCTTGTAGATGGTGGACAGGCTTTGGGGGAGGTCAAGAGGTGATTTACTCAATGCAGGACTCCTACCCTCTGACCTGCTTGCGCAGCCACAGTATTAATGTGGATAGTCCAGTTCAGTTTCTGATCAATGATAATCCCCAGAATGTTGATAATGGCTGCAATGGGGTCAGGAGCTGAGTGACCCTGGCAGAGCCCAAACTGTGTCAGTGAGCAGGTTATTGCTGAGTAAGTGCTGTTTGATGCCACTGTTGATGACTCCTTCCATCACTTTGCTGATGATGGAGAGTAGACGGATAGGGCGGTAATTGGCTGGGTTGGATTTGCCCTGTTTTTTGTGTACAGGACACACCTGGGCAATTTTCCGCATTGCCGGGTAGATGCCAGTGTTGTACCTGTACTGGAACAGCTTGGCTAGGGGTGGGGCCAGTTCTGGAGCACAAGCCTTCAATACTATTGCTGGGATATTGTCAGGACCCACAGCCTTTGCAGTATCCAGTGCCTTCAGCCATTTCTTGATATCACGTGTAATAAATCGCTGAAGACTGACATCTGTGATGCTGGGGACCTCCGGAGGAGACCGAGATGGATCATCCACTCGGCACTTCTGGCTGAAGATTGTTGCGAATGCCTCAGCCTTGTCTTTTCCACAGATGTGCTGGGCTCCTCCATCATTGAGGATGGGGATATTGTGGAACCTCCTCCTCCAGTGCGTTGTTTAATTGTCCCCCACCATTCGCGGCTGGATGTGGCAGGACAGCAGAACTTCGATCTGATGTGTTCCTTGTGGGATCGCTTGGCTCTGTCTGTTACTTGCTGCTTATGCTGTTTGGCCCACAAGTAGTCCTGTGTTGTAGCTTCACCAGGTTGAAACCTCATTTTTCAGTATGTCTGATGTTGCTCCTGGCATGCTCTCCTGCACTCTTCATTGAACCAGGGTTGATCCCCTGGCTGGGTGGTAACGGTAGAGTGGGGGACATTATGGGCATGGACAGATGCATCTGCGGCTGGCAGATTGGGACCCAGCCAGCTCGGTCTGTGGTGGTACTACCGAACCACTCTTGGCAATGGACATTGAAGTCCCTCCACCCAGAGCATATTCTGTGCCCTTATCACCATCATGTTTCCTCCACGTGATGTTCAACGTGGAGGAGAAATGATTGATCAGCTGAGTGGGGACAGCAGGAAGTTTCCTTGCCCATGTTTGACCTGAGGCTATGAGACTTTGTGGGGACCAGAGTTGAAGTTGAGGACCACACAGTCAGGGCCAGTTCCTCCTGACTGTAAACCATTGTGCCATCCACCACCTCGACAGGGTATATCCGGCCGATGGGACGGGACAGACCCAGGGCCAGTGAGCATGGTTTCTGGAACACTGTCAGGAATTATTCTGCGAATATGACTGTGTCAGGCTGTTGCTTGATTAGTCTGTGGGGCAGCTCTCCCAACTTTGGCACCAGCCCCCAGATATCAGTAAGTAGAACTTTGCAGGGTCAGCATGGCTGGGTTTGTGTTGTTGATTCCAGAGCTGAGCTTGATGCCGAGTGGTCTGTCTGCTTTCACTCATCACAAGAGTGATGCAAGAATCAACATATGGGAGTGGCCAACATGACCTCATCTTCACTAATCGACCTGTTACAACCACATCAGTCACTGACCGCATTTGTAGGAATGACCAATGCATGACCAGTTCTCATGGAGGCAAATTCCATATTCACACTGAGTTCAAGCTCCATTTTCCACAGAATAGTATTCCTACTGTGCAGAAGGAGGCCATTCAGCCCATCGGGTCTGCACCAACCCTCTGAAAGAGCACCCAACCAAGGTCCACTCCCCACCTTCTCCCCATAACTCCACATGACACTAAGGGGCAATTTAACATGGCCAATCAACCTAATCTTTGGACTGTGGGGGGAAACCGGAGCACCTGGAGGAAACCCACACAGACACGGGGAGAACGTGCAGACTCCGCACAGACAGTGACCCAGCAGGGAATTGAACCTGGGTCACTGGCACTGTGAGAAATGCTGGCCACTCTGCCACCGTGTAACCTTCTTGAAGAAGATAGGTTAAGAACAGTTCCACCATGACACACTGCAGCCAAATTGTATTCTGTCAAACTGTCTTCCCATTGCCCAGCAGACCCCCACTACCCTCAATCCAAGTGAGCAAACCCTGGTTCAATGAGGAGTGTAGAGCAGCAAGCCAGGAATCGCAACAGTTACAGTCTCTCCAGAGGTTTTGGGTTCCAATCTCTGTTTGATTAGAAACTGAGAGTCAGTTTCCTTTCTCGATTACCCTTTTCAATTAGGGTCTCTCACAAAAAACACAAGCTTTAAAACCAGGGATACCATCAAAGAGGTTTTTGAACTATTGTGGGTGCAAAGCTTTTAGAGCAGATCAGATATTGGGTTAAGTGCAACTGAAGTTGATTTTCAGTGAGTGTGATACAGGCGTTCTTGGATTTTGATGATTTTAATAATTGGAATTTAATCCTACAGATCTGGGTTTTTAAACTTTAATAAATGTTTCTCTTCAGTGGCATTGTCAAGGCAACATTCCTGTTTACTGAAGGTATATTTTTATTTTTCCCTCTCGTTTTAAAAGTCTCCTTACACACATTCAACTCAATGCCCCAGTGCTACTCTCTGCCCCTCTGTTGAATCCTGTTGCTGTGCACTGACCCCACAACCAGAGGGAAGGATTCATCACCAGCAAAGAATGCATTGTGAAGAAAACCTCACCAACACTAGAATATCATGAAACTGGCTTCAACCTTCCAGCAAATTCTCAACTTGCAACAGAAATCAGTCGGCGACGACTAGAATTAACATAGTCATGAAGCCTAAATGTGCAGAGTCTCTGAAAACTGGCCCTTCTGACTGATCAAGTTCAAAAAAATAAACCCAGATTGATATTACAGTGTCAGCAAAGCAGCGAGAGAAGCGAAGACCCATTTGAGGGTCACATTGGAAACTATAGACTCACTGGAGAGAGTCACAGCTGGGAAAGTCTACATTATTCTAGTTACCACATTAAGCCGTGGCCAGATTGTATTTTTACCTTGCTGTGCAGTTGCCCTGTTATTTGTTTTGCTTTTGTAGATGTTTAGACTATTTATCATTCAGGCCTGGGAGCGGGCTAGATTGTGACTGCCGGAGTGAGGGCAAGACTGTCAGATGTGATGGGCGAGCAGAGTCTGGGATAAGAAGATATCACTGCAGAAAATAATGTTGACATAGCAGGAGTGAATCAACAAGCCTCGGCTAGAGAGGGAGCAGGGGATCTTGATTTCTAGTCATGACTGATCTGATTCTTCTAGTTGTAATAAAGAATTCAGAAACAGGACAATCAGGGTGGCACAGATCAGTGAACAGTTTACCCCGTAATCTATGAAGAATTTATAGGAATGAAGCAATCTTCACCAATGTTCTGAGAATTTTCTGCCTGCTCCTCTTCCATCCTGATCAGGTATTAAACCTTGGCAGAGAGCCAGTGAAGTTTTGCTTGATGATATCAACACTTTTAATGGTTTCTAAAAGCAATTGAATACATTTTAGAGATCTGCGAAATTGGATCTTTTTTATCCATGGGTTAGAGTTACAGTCTATTGATACCTCAAAGGTGCACTTTGCAATAAAAAGTATAGAATGATCAAATAATGTAAGTGGCTTTGAATTAAGAGTATCATTTACAGCCAAACTAATTAGTCTGTTTCATCTTCAGTCCGGGTAGGGTGGGAGTGTTGCCATTTGTCCCTCGTCATTTCTCAGAAGTCACTGACAGTTTGGGTCCCATCCAGTGTCGCTCACATCATTACACCTGAGCATTACAGACAATGCTCTTTCTTCAAGAACGACCCTGAAAGCAATAGTTCCAGTCATTTGACCACCAAATTCAGGAAGATTCTAAGGGTCAGTTTACTGGGTTAGGTCCATAAGGAACACTGCCCTCTGCGAACATATATCACCTCAACAAACCTGCGACAACAACTTCTATTTAATGTGATAGAATATTGCAATGTCCTTCACAGTAGCGATATGAAACAAACTTTGGCACTAAACCACACCAGGCGACATTAGAGCAACTGGCCAAAACCTGGTTAAAGTGTTAGGCTTTAGGGAGTATCTTAAATGTGGAAAGGTTTAGGGAAAGGATTCCGGAGCTTGGGGCCCAGGCAGCTGAATGTGTGGCCACCAATAGTGAAGAGATGTATATCCAGGGTTCACATGAAGCTGGAACGAGAGGAATTCCAGTATCTCCGAGTGTTGTGGGACTGGGGACCAATACAGAGAAGGGGAAGGGCAAGGACATGGAGGGTTTGAGAACAAGAATATCAATTTTAAAGTCAAGGTGTTGCTTAGCCAGGAGCCACTGTAGTCAAAGAACCCAGAGGTGCTGGGCAAATGGGTTTTGATGTGAATTAAGACACAGGCAGCAGAGTTTTGGATGTGTTCATGTTCGTGGACGGTCCAATGGGCATCGATGGACAGGGTTGCATCAGAATGAATGGTCAGGTTTTGAGGTAACAAAGGCAGAGAGCGTTTCAGGAGCAAGACAGATGCTGAAAGTCAGTGAATGCAGGTGAACTGAGCTCAGTGTTAGCTGATCTTTAATATATTAATGAGCAGACTTTCACTGTCACTCTTATGGTAATCACCACTGATGTATATATTGTATATAGAGGATGTTGATGTGGGTGCTTTATGGTAAGGCCCCTGTACTACAGGTACGGGGGTAATTCCCTGCCTGCTAGCTCCGCCCAGTAGGTGGAGTATAAATATGTGTGCTCCCTGTACAGCAGCCATTTCGCCAGCTGCTGTAGGAGGCCACACATCTTAGTGTAATAAAGCCTCGATTGTATCCAACTCTCGTCTTTGTGTAATTGATAGTGCATCAATTTATTACACTAAGTTTTCAAAAGATGGACCTCCACATCAAGCCGGATCGCCTGCAGCTGCATCCGCAAGCAGACAATGCCAAAAAGGACTTTGAACGTCTCTTTGCCTTCCCCAGGAAGTCTATCTCTGGGGCATTGCTACCAACGTGGCTGGCAGCTCCACGATCCATTCTCCTCCGTAGACACGTGCGACTCCACAAGGTGGATCTGTTGGTTGAGAGGGTACAGCTACTTCATGCCAACCCGCAGTACGCTTACGTAGCGTACCTCAACGGCCACGAAGACGCAGCCTCCCTCAGGGACCTAGCACCAGCTGGTTCACCACACACCTCCCCCCTCTGACCTGGCGCCACCCTCCCCTCCCCCGGCGCACCCCACCGCAGCCCCCGCTCCAGGACAATCCGTCCTCCCTCTGCTCACACCCGGGGTGAAGAGGATTTCGACACGCTCCCGGAGTCACTGAAGACCAAGCCAACGCCGGAGTTCTCAATGACAGATCGCCTGAATTTGTCATCTTATCTGCACTTTTAAAACACATCTTTCTGTATATAGTTCTCCACCACCCCCGCCGGACTCCATTTTTTAACAGGGGGTGAATGTGGTTGTCACCACTGCTGTATATATTGTATATAGAGGATGTCGATGTAGGTGCTTTATGGTAAGACCCTGTACTACAGGTACGGGGGTAGTTCCCTGCCTGCTGGCTCCGCCCAGTAGGCGGGGTATAAATATGTGTGCTCCCTGTACAGCAGCCATTTCGCCAGCTGCTGTTGGAGGCCACACATCTTAGTGTAATAAAGCCTCGATTGTATCCAACTCTCGTCTTTGTGCAATTGATCGGCATCAACTCTGTAACAGGAGGCGGCAGTAATATATTTATTTATATTTAAATTTAGAGTACCCAATTCATTGTTTCCAATTAAGGGGCAATTTTAGCACGTTCAATCCACCTACCCTGCACATCTTTGGGTTGTGGGGGTGAAACCCACGCAGACACGGGGAGAACGTGCAAGCTCCACACGGACAGTGACCCAGGGCCGGGATCGAACCTGGGACGTCGGCACCGTGAGACTGCAGTGCTAACCACTGCGCCACCGTGCCGCCCTTGGGGCTGTCCACAATTCATATTTATAGGAGGAGGTCTTCCAGTAAGATCATAGCTGATCTGTATCTTAATGCCATCTACCCATCCTGACTTCATGGCCATTAATAACCTTCCTTCCTCAACAAAAATCCATCAATCTCAGTTTTTATTAAATAAATTTAGAGTACCCAATTCATTTTTTCCAATTGGGGGCAATTTACTTTGGCCAATCCACCCAACCAGCACAGCTTTGAGTTGTGGGGGTGAGACCCACGCAGACAATGTGCAAACTCCACACAGACAGTGACCCAGAGATGGGATCGAACCTGGGACCTCGGCGCCGTGAAGCAGCAGTGCTAATCCACTGCTCCAACATGCTGCCCACCAATCTCAGTTTTAATATTTTATTTTAAATCCTGCCTCCAAAGCTCAGCAGTTACTTTGGGAATAGAGTTTGTTTTCATTCATTCTGGGGCTGTGGACATCCCTGGCTGGACCATCATCCCTTGCTGCCTTTGAACAGAATGGTTCGCTGGGTCATTGTAGTGGGTGGTTAAGAGTCAACCACATTGCTGTGGGTCTGGAGTTAGATGTGGCCAGACAGGGTAAGGACGGCAGATTTCCTTCCCTAAAGGACATTAGTGAACCAGATGGGTTTTTACAACAATCAACAGTAGTTTCATGGTCACCTTTACTGAGACTCGCTCTATATATTCCAGATTTGTTCTCGTGTTCCCACATTTTGTGTGGCGAAGTTCTTCCTGATTATCATAACTTTAATTTTAACAATCTGTCCTTGTGACACATTATTCTGGATGCCCCGACAGCCACCCCCCCCCCCCCCCCCCCCGCACACCCCCCCACCCCCCCCTCACTCCGAGGAAATAGTTTATCCCTCTCCACCCTATCAAATCCTTTAATCATCACAATTAGATCAGCACTTAACCATCCATACTCCAGAGGATAGAAACCTCGTCTATGTAGCCGGTCCTCACAATTTAACACTTCAGCTCTGGTTTCGTTCTGGTGAATCTGAACAGATTCAGCGACACATTCCACACTGCTCCGCATGCTTTGTGTTCCTTCCGCAGAAATTTAAAAAAATATATTCATTAGTCTATGGTGGAAGAGCAAATTTTCTGATTGCACCGGGGTGCAGGGGTACTCCGAGATTCCCACTTCCTCAACCTACAACAATTTTAGTCCTGGAAAAGTTGAAGATTGCCCCCATTCTCCCACCCCAATGCCCCCCCCCCCCCACCCCCACCCCACCGCAGGCCAATAATGCTGACCCTGTCAGAATGGTCATATCAGGGAATGGGCAGTGAATCTGGCAGTGCAGCACTCCCTCAGCAGTAACCATCTGACAGTGCGGCACTCCCTCAGTACTGAGCATCTGACAGTGCGGCACTCCCTCAGTACTGCCCCTCTGACAGTGCAGCACTCCCTCAGTACTGAGCATCTGACAGTGCGGCACTCCCTCAGTACTGACCCTCTGACAGTGCGGCACTCCCTCAGTACTGACCCTCTGACAGTGCAGCACTCCCTCAGTACTGACCCTCTGACAGTGCAGCACTCCCTCTGTACTGACCCTCTGACAGTGCAGCACTCCCTCAGTACTGACCCTCTGACAGTGCGGCACTCCCTCAGTACTGACCCTCTGACAGTGCGGCACTCCCTCAGTACTGACCCTCTGACAGTGCAGCACTCCCTCAGTACTGACCCTCTGACAGTGCGGCACTCCCTCAGCACTGACCCTCTGACAGTGCGGCACTCCCTCAGTACTGACCCTCTGACAGTGCGGCACTCCCTCAGTACTGACCCTCTGACAGTGCGGCACTCCCTCAGTACTGACCCTCTGACAGTGCAGCACTCCCTCAGTACTGACCCTCTGACAGTGCAGCACTCCCTCTGTGCTGACCCTCTGACAGTGCGGCACTCCCTCAGTACTGACCCTCTGACAGTGCGGCACTCCCTCAGTACTGACCCTCTGACAGTGCAGCACTCCCTCTGTACTGACCCTCTGACAGTGCGGCACTCCCTCAGTACTGACGCTCTGACAGTGCAGCAATCCCTCAGTACTGATCCTCTGACAGTGCGGCACTCCCTCAGTACTGACCCTCTGACAGTGCAGCACTCCCTCAGTACTGACCCTCTGACAGTGCAGCACTCCCTCAGTACTGACCCTCTGACAGTGCAGCACTCCCTCTGTACTGACCCTCTGACAGTGCGGCACTCCCTCAGTACTGACGCTCTGACAGTGCAGCAATCCCTCAGTACTGATCCTCTGACAGTGCGGCACTCCCTCAGTACTGACCCTCTGACAGTGCCGCACTCCCTCAGTACTGACCCTCTGACAGTGCCGCACTCCCTCAGTACTGATCCTCTGAGAGTGCAGCACTCCCTCAGCATTAAACCTCTGACAATACAGCACTCCCTCAGTACTGACCCTCTGACTGTGCAGCGCTCCCTCAGCACTGACCCTCTGACAGTGCAGCGCTCCCTCAGTACTGACCCTCTGACAGTGCAGCATCCCTCAGTACTGACCCTCTGACAGTGCAGCACTCCCTCAGTATTGACCCTCTGACAGTGTAGCACTCCCTCTGTACTGACCCTCTGACAGTGCAGCAATCCCTCAATACTGATCCTCTGACAGTGCGGCACTCCCTCAGTACTGATCCTCTGAGAGTGCAGCACTCCCTCAGCATTAAACCTCTGACAATACAGCACTCCCTCAGTACTGACCCTCTGACAGTGCAGCGCTCCCTCAGTACTGATCCTCTGACAGTGCAGCACTCCCTCAGTACTGACCCTCTGACAGTGCAGTGCTCCCTCAGTACTGACCCTCTGATAGTGCAGCACTCCCTCAGTACTGACCCTCTGACAGTGCGGCACTCCCTCAGAACTGACCCTCTGACAGTGCAGCACTCCCTCAGTGCTGACTCTCTGACAGTGCAGCACTCCCTCATTACTGAGCCTCTGACAGCGCAGCAATCCCTCAGTACTGACCCTCTGACAGTGCAGCACTCCCTCAGTACTGACCCTCTGACAGTGCAGTACTCCCTCAGTACTGACCCTCTGACAGTGCGGCACTCCCTCAGTACTGACCCTCTGACAGTTCAGCACTCCCAAAGTACTGACCCTCTGACAGTGCAGCACTCCCTCAGTACTGACCCTCTGACAGTGCAGCACTCCCTCAGTGCTGACTCTCTGACTGTGCAGCGCTCCCTCAGCACTGACCCTCTGACAGTGCAGCACTCACTCAATACTGACCATCTGACAGTGCAGCGCTCCCTCAGTACTGACCCTCTGACAGTGCAGCACTCCCTCAGTATTGACCCTCTGACAGTGCAGCACTCCCTCAGTACTGACCCTCTGACAGTGTGGCACTCCCTCAGAACTGACCCTCTGACAGTGCAGCACTCCCTCAGTACTGACCCTCTGACAGTGCGGCACTCCCTCAGTACTGACTCTCTGACAGTGCGGCACTCCCTCAGTGCTGACTCTCTGACAGTGCAGCACTCCCTCATTACTGAGCCTCTGACAGCGCAGCAATCCCTCAGTACTGACCCTCTGACAGTGCAGCACTCCCTCAGTACTGACCCTCTGACAGTGCAGTACTCCCTCAGTACTGACCCTCTGACAGTGCGGCACTCCCTCAGTACTGACCCTCTGACAGTTCAGCACTCCCAAAGTACTGACCCTCTGACAGTGCAGCACTCCCTCAGTACTGACCCTCTGACAGTGCAGCACTCCCTCAGTACTGACCCTCTGACAGTGCAGCACTCCCTCAGTACTGACCCTCTGACAGTGCGGCACTCCCTCAGTACTGACCCTCTGACAGTGCGGCACTCCCTCAGTACTGACCCTCTGACAGTGCAGCACTCCCTCAGTACTGACCCTCTGACAGTGCGGCACTCCCTCAGTACTGACCCTCTGACAGTGCAGCACTCCCTCAGTACTGACCCTCTGACAGTGCGGCACTCCCTCAGTACTGACCCTCTGACAGTGCGGCACTCCCTCAGTACTGACCCTCTGACAGTGCGGCACTCCCTCAGTACTGACCCTCTGACAATGCAGCATTAATTGCTGTGGGATGGAATTTGAAGGTATGATGTCCTGCATCAGAGGCAAGTTTGTTTCCAACAGAGTTCGAGCTGATCCACAAGGAAGTTGTCTGTTCCACTGAGACAGGGACCCAGCATCAGGTTATGAAAGTCATGTGTTTCACAAGAGCCAACTCGAAAGAGTCGACAGTTATTGCACTGGCTGTTCATCTCCAGAACACCATAATTTTTTTAATCAACATCCTTTTATTTCATCCTCTATGTTCACTGTTCAGTTAAGTCTGCGGCAACATCAATTCCGGTAATAGGATTGGATAGTTTGTTTAACAATGCCAGCAGCATTAGCTGTGCTGAAGCAGGTAATTTATTTTATGTTTCTTTTACTATTCACATGTGAGAATTCTTTCATGTGGCTGCCAGCTTGATAGAATGGTCATTATCTGTGATCTTTCTGTCAGGGAGATTGCTGTGTGAATTTTGTGGCCTTGATACAGACATGGTTCAGTGAAATCAGATTCTGCCTGATCTCTGGCAAGAGACTCCAAGCTGCTGGTCTAGCCACCACCCCAAGGCAATACTAACTATTCAATAACAATAACATGCATTTGTATAGCACCTTTAACATGCAAAATGAGCATTTATAACTTTTATAGAAGTGTGACACTGTCAATGTTAAGGAAGAGATCCTTCTGGATAAGTAAGAGCTTCCAGCTGCAATGAACCACAATCTGACTGGATAATGAGGCTGTTTGATATTGTAAAATCCTCCTGTCATCCCTACTACTCCCACCCAACAATAGCCCAAATATGAGATAAAGGACGATGGCACGGTGGTTAGCACTGGTGCCTCACAATGCCAGGGTCCCAGGTTCGATTCCCAGCTAGGGTCACTGTCCCACGTTCTCCCAGTGTGTGCGTGGGTTTCCTCCAGACGCTCCGGTTTCCTCCCACAGTCCAAAGATGTGCAGGTTGGGTGAATTGGCCATGGTAAATTGCCCTTAGTGTCCAGGGATGTGTAGGTTAGGTGAAAGGGTTATAGGAATAGGGCGGGAAAGTGGGTTTAGGTGGAGTTCTTTTCAGAGGGTCAGTGCAGACTCAAAGGGCTGAATGGCCTCTTTCTGCACTGCAGTGATTCTATGATAGTGAGATCAGTGCTGGAGAAAATGGACCATGACCTCTAAGCTGAACAAGATTGTCCTGTCTGCATCAACTGGTACACAGGACCAGGAGTGACATTTTGGGCTATTGTGTAGATCTGCCAATGGAGGCTTTGTGCTCCAATTTGATGTGAAAAAGTAGCTTCCACAAGAGAATGAATCTAGTCCAGAATCTCCATCACCAGCCTCTCCCACAGCTTTCTGTGGGAATAAGTTCCAAAGACTCACTGACCTCTGAGAGAAGAGATTCCTCCATATCTCAGTCTTAAATTGACACCCCTTTAGTCTGAGTCTATAATCTCTGGCCCTAGTCTCTCCTGTGAGGGGAAACATCGTCTCAGCATTTACCCTGTCAGCCCCTGTACAATCCTATTTGTCTCAATGTGATTTCCTCTCATTCCCCTAAATTCCTGTGAGTAGAGTTCAAATCAGTTTAACCTTTGCTCATAAATAATAATAATCTAAATAATCTTTATTAGTGCCACAAGTAGGCTTACACAACACTGCAATGAAGTTACTGTGAGAATCCCCTAGTCGTCATATTCCGGCGCCTGTTCAGGTACACAGAGGGGAAATTCAGAATGTCCAATTCATCTAACAGCACGTCTTTCGGGACTTGTGGGAAGAATCCAGAGCACCCGGAGGAAACCCACGCAAGCACGGGGAGAGCGTGCAGACGCCACACTGACAGTGACCAAGCCTGGAATCGAACCTGGGATCCTGGCGCTGTGAATCCACTGTGCTAACCACTGTGCTACTGCGTCGCCCAACAAGCCAATCCCTCCACACCGGGATCATCGGACTGAACCGCCTCCAATGAAATAAATCTTTCCTTAAATAAGGGACCAAAACTGCTCCCAGTTCTCCAGATGTGGTCACACCAGCACCTCGTACAGCTGCAGCGAGACTTCATGACTCTTATACTCCAACCCCCTTGGAATCAAGACCAACATTCCATTGGCTTCCGATAACCTGCTGCTCCTGTGTGCTAGCTTTCTGTGTTTCATGCACAAGTCCCTCCAAGTCCTTTTGTGTTGCAGCTTTCCGCAGTTTTTCTCCATTTTAATAATACTTTCTTCTTTTGTTCTCCCTTCCAAAAATGTGAACAGCTTCACATTTTCCCACATTATATTCCATTTGCCAACTTTTTGCCCAATTATTTAACCTGTCAATATCTTTACAAATTGTTTATATCCCTCTCACAACTTGCCTTTCCACTTATTTTTGTGTTGTCTGCTAATTGGCTGCAGTACATTGCCTTTCAAGTCATTAATATAAATTGTAAACAGTTGTGGTCCCAGCACTGATCCCTGTGGAACCCACTGGTTATAGGTTACCAACCTGAAAACAACCCTTTATCTCCGCTTGCTGTTTCCTGCCCATTAGCCTATTCTCTATCCATGCCAATATACTGCCTCCAACACCATGGGCTCTTATCTTATCGCTTAACCTTTTGTGAGGTCACTTGTCGGACGTGATCTGGAAGTCCAAGTACATCACATCTACTGGTTCCCCTCTAACAACTCTGGTTGAGGCTTCCTTGAAAAACTCTAATAAATTAGAGACACAATGGGCGCGATTCTCCGCCCCCCCCACGCCGGGTGGGAGAATAGCGGGAGGGCCTCCCGACATTTTTCACGCCCTCCAGCTATTCTCCCCCCCCACACCCGACCCACGCCACGAATCGCCGCTCGCCGTTTTTTACGGCGAGCAGCGATTCTCCGAGGCCGATGGGGCGAGCGGCCGGGCCTTCACACCCATTTCACCACGGCAGCAAACACACCTGCTCGCTACCGTCGTGAAACGGGCGCCAGATGCCCGTTTGGCATGGGAGCACCACGACTGTGCTCGGGAGGGGACAGGCCCGCGATCGGTGCCCACCGATTGTCAGGCCAAGGTCCAAAACAGACGCACTCTTTCCCCTCCGCCGCCCGGCAAGATCAAGCCACCACGTCTTGCCGGGCGGCTGAGGAGAAAGACGCCAACTGCGCATGGGCGGGTTGGCGTTGTCCAACCTGCGCATGTGCGGCTGACGTCATCGGCCGCGTCAGCCGCTGTGACGCTTGCCGTGTGGCCTTGACGACCGTCGTCAAGGCCGCGCCACCGTAATGCACGGGGCCGCGCTCCTAGCCCCGCCCGGGGGGGGGAGAAACGGCCCCGGAAGTGGCCATGAAGGATGCCGTGGGTCACGGCCTGTCCCACGACAGCCTTTACGATTCTCCGCAGAATCGCGCCCAATATCCTTTTCATGAAACAATGCTGACTCTGCTCGATCAGATTAGGATTTTCCAAATGTGCTGCGATTACTTCCTTAATAATTGATTCTAACATTTTTCCAACAATAGAAGTTAGGCTTATTGGCCTATAGTTACCCACTTTTTCCTCCCTCCCTTTTTGAAAAGGGGTCTCACATTGGCAGTTTTCCAATCCCCCACCACTTCTCCAGAATCAAAGTAATTTTGGAAAATGACAACCAATGCATCCACTATCTCTGTAACTATTTATTTTCAGATCCTAGGATGCAGCCATCAGTGCCAGGAGACTTGTCTGCCTTTAACCCCATTAAATACTTAAATACTGCTTCTCTAGTGATGGGGATGGTATTTAATCCCTCCTGCGTATTCTTTAGTATTAATGGAATGTTTGAAGTACCTTGAAGTTCAAAGTGAACATGGGCCCCTTAGAAAATGAATCTGGGGAGATAATTATGGCGAAGAAGGAAATGGCAGAGGAGTTAAACAGATATTTTGCATCCGCCTCCACCTGCTTCAAGAAGACCACCATCATACTGGTGCCAAAGAGAAACCAGGCAACGTGCCTCAATGACTACCGTCCGGTGGCCCTGACATCAATCATTATAAAGTGCCTTAAGAGGTTTGTCATGAAGCGCATCAGCTCCATACTCCCAGAATGCCTTGATCCACTGCAATTCACATACCGCTGCAACCGGTCCACAGCAGATGCCATTTCCCAGGCCCTGCATTCATCCCTGGAGCATCTCAACAATAAGGACTCCTACATCAGACTCCTATTCATTGACTTCAACTCCGCCTTCAACACCATAATCCCAGCCAAGCTCATATCAAAGCTCCAAAACCCAGGACTTGGCTTCTCACTCTGCAACTGGATCTTTAACTTTCTGACCCACAGACCACAATCAGTAAGAATGAACAACAACACCTCGTCCTCAATACCCTGTAGTCCTCAATACCGGGGCTCCGCAAGACTGTGTACTTAGCTCCCTACTCCACTCCCTGTACACACACGACTGCGTGGCAAAATTTGGTTCCAACTCCATCTACACGTTTGCTGACGACACGACCATAGTGGGTCGGATCTCGAATAACGACGAGTCAGGACACAGGAGGGAGATAGAGAACCTAGTGGAGTGGTGCAGCGACAACAGTCTCTCCCTCAATGCCAGCAAAACTAAAGAGCTGGTCATTGACTTCAGGAAGCAAAATACTGTACACACCCCTGTCAGCATCAACGGAGTCGAGGTGGAGATGGTTAACAGCTTCAAATTTAGCTGCAAGATGAGGTGAGAAAAGTTGGGGTTGGTCTGCTTGGAGTAAAGGATTTTGAGGAGAGATCTACTAGAGGTGTACAAAATGATAACAGGTATGAATATGGTAGACAAGAAAAAGCTGTTCCTATTGTCTGAAAGTAGAGCGCTGGGCGACACAGATTTAAGGTTTTGGACAAGAGATACAGGGGAATGGGAGGAACAATGAAAATTAAAATCGCTTATTGTCACAAGTAGGCTTCAAATGAAATTATTGTGAAAAGCCCCTAGTCGCCACATTCCGGCCCCTGTTCGGGGAGGCTGGTACAGGAACTGAACAGTGGTAAAGACCTCGAATTCGCAGCCCATAAGGGTGGTGGAAGTGGAGATGATCAATAATTTCAAAAGGAAGTTGAACAGGCACTGGAGGCAAATAAAGCTGCCAGACAGCTGATGGACTGTGGGGGAATGGTACTGACTGGATTGTTCAGTATAGTTAGCAAGGCATTGATGGATCAAACAATCTCTTTCTGTGCCATAAATACTTTATGATTCTTTTTTACAAATTGGTCTGGACTTTTTCTGTTTTTTATCTGAGAATGTATTATTGTGATGTACAAGGTATCACAATTATATGGGAGAAACTGGATGGACTCAGAGGATATTCCCCTCTGCACCATCATTTGTATGTTTGTAATCCTATCATCCAGTCCCTCGCGAATCGCCAAACAGGGCTTCTCTAATTGACACTGAAGATGACCACCTCCCAACTCCCTCCACTGACAGAGGCGCTATCATGTCTGCACGGGAGGAGATAGCAGGATGGATCAGTCTGGTGTTCAACACGGGAGGAGGTAGCAGGATGGATCAGTCTGGTGTACAACACGGGAGGAGATAGCAGGATGGATCAGTCTGGTGTTCAACACGGGAGGAGATAGCAGGATGGATCAGTCTGGTGTTCAACACGGGAGGAGGTAGCAGGATGGATCAGTCTGGTGTACAGCATGGGAGGAGGTAGCAGGATGGATCAGTCTGGTGTTCAACACGGGAGGAGATAGCAGGATGGATCAGTCTGGTGTTCAACACGGGAGGAGGTAGCAGGATGGATCAGTCTGGTGTACAACATGGGAGGAGGTAGCAGGATGGATCAGTCTGGTGTACAACACGGGAGGAGGTAGCAGGATGGATCAGTCTGGTGTTTGATATTGAAGGAGATAGGAGGATGGATCAGTCTGGTGTACAACACGGGAGGAGATAGCAGGATGGATCAGTCTGGTGTACAACATTGAAGGAGTTAGTAGGAGCGATCAGTCTGGTGTACAACATGGGAGGAGATAGCAGGATGGATCAGTCTGGTGTTTGATATTGAAGGAGATAGGAGGATGGATCAGTCTGGTGTTCAACACGGGAGGAGATAGGAGGATGGATCAGTCTGGTGTTCGACATTGAAGGAGATAGCAGGATGGATCAGTCTGGTGTACAACATGGGAGGAGGTAGCAGGATGGATCAGTCTGGTGTTCAACATGGGAGGAGGTAGCAGGATGGATCAGTCTGGTGTTCAACATGGGAGGAGGTAGCAGGATGGATCAGTCTGGTGTTCGACATTTGTAAGGCATGGAATTAGAGTAGAAATTAATTTTGCTCTTCAGAAAACCTGCCAAGGTTACCCTGAATTGCCCTAATCAAAGTAGATGAATGCACCCACTCATAACAAAGGTTGGGATCAAATCGGTTTGGTACAGTAGTCACTACAGGATCTTTTTCTCCCAAACGTGGCACAGACAGCCTTGCTTCACTTGGCTTCATTCCCGGTGGAGGTCGAGCTGTGAGGTGGAAAAATGAGGAATAGCCGGAGCACTGAGTTAATGGAAAAGCAGAGTGTGGATTCGATGTTATAACACGATGCGTCATTATAACACATCGTAGGATCGAACACACTCAATAATTACACAGTGTGATCCAGTTAACATTAAAACTGTATTCTGGATTAATTGAGTAGCTTTATTTTTAATTCCAGTTGCTTTATTCACTTGAGAGTTCATGTTCATACTAGAGAATAAATATGTGATTCATATCTTTCTCTAATTACATTTAATGTTGGTTGTTTTGTTCTGTTGAAACTGTAATCAGTATTGAATATCAGCCAATCTGAAGTGACTATGGTAATGGATCATCAACCTATGTTTAATCCATTAAGAAAATTACTGTAAATAGAAACCCTTGGGTCACACAAATCTGTAATGGCAGCTATCAGAAGAATACAGCACCATACATTTGGGACGAAGATTCCCTGTGGAAACCAATATGAAACCATTGAGGGACATGTTATAACGAATGTTGTCAACGGTGCTGCAAACTGCTAATTATTAAAGAAATCTAAAGTTCATCCTAGACAAATTCAGGAAAAAAATCAAAGACTTGCATCTATATGGTACCTTCCACAGTTTCAGAACAGCCCAAGGCATTTATTAGCCAATTAGATACTTTTGATGATTGTAGGGTAGGAATCTCAGCAGCCAGTTTGTGCAAACAGTCCTGAAATAAATGACCACCTAGTTGTTTTAGTGATATTGGCTGAGAGGGAAATATTGGCCAGAACACCCAGGCACAGCCGCTCTGCCCTTCCTCAGATAGGCTGTAGGACCTTTCACAGTCATCTGAGACGGTATTTGGGGCCTCGGTATAACATCTCATCCAAAGACAACCCCTCGGTACCACCTCTTTTTCAGTGCAGATCTCCCCCAGCCCTGCACAGGAAGTTTCAGCCTTGATCACAGGACGCAATCTCTGTTGGGTTTGTAATGTGCTTAGAGAGGGCTACGATGTGAAGAGTAAATGAACCATCAGTGGTTGCTTAGCAATTGGGGCCTCAGTTTGACTGAATATGATTGCAGTTGCAGATAAGTAGTGAGAGAGAAGGAAAGAGGAGTCTAGAACTAGAGGACATAGGTGTAAGGTGCGAGGGGAGAGATACAAATGAGACCAAAGGAGAAATTTCTTCACACAGAGGGTGGTGAGCATCTGGAACGAGCTGCCAGAGGCAGTGGTAGAGGCGGCTACAATTTTGTCCTTTAAAAAGCAGTTAGACTGTTATGTGGGCTGGGTGGGTATAGAGGGGTATGGGCCAAATGCAGGCAAGTGGAACTAGCTTAGTGATAGAAACTGGGCGGCATGGATAAGCTGGGCCGAAGGGCCTGTTTCCATGCTGTAAACATCTATGACTCTATAACTCTATGAAACTCTCACAGCTCTGCTAAAAGCAGCTAGTTTTTGAAGGCTGCAGAGGGAACATCTCTCTCAGCCATGCTAGAAGAAAAGCCATACCATGAAGTACTGGTTTGGCTGGCATGGTAGCACAGTGGTTAGCAGTGTTGTTTCACAGCACCAAGGACCATGGTTCAATTCCCGGCTTGGGTCACTGTCTGTGCGAAGTCTGCACGTTCGCCCCATATCTGCGTGGGTTTTCTCCGAGTGCTCCGGTTTCCTCCCACAAGTCCTGTAGGACATACTGTTAGGTGAATTGGACATTATGAGTCCTCCCTGTGTGTACTCGAACAGGCACCAGAATGTAGCGATTAGGGGTTTTCACAGTAACTTCATTGCAGTGTTACTGTAAGCCAATTGTGACAATAAAGATTATTATTATTATTATATAGAGGCTGGATATCTAAAGTCAAACTAGTTAAGGAAACTAGAGAAATTAAGAGAAGTTTCCAAGAAGTCTTAAGTTAACGGAACAGAGGAAGCTGGGAACAAAAACAGATTACTGTTCAGTAAAGTCACAGAGAGTGGAAAAGGTATTGGATTGTCAGACACCAGAAAAATATCTGCAGTAGTCCTGATGTTCGACATGGTAGCACAGTGGTTAGCACTGTTGCTTCAGAGGGGACCGAGTTCGATTCCCGCCTTGGGTCACTGTCTGTGCGGAGTTTGCATGTTCTCCCCGTGTCTGCGTGGGTTTCCTCCCGTTTCCTCCCACAAGTCCCGAAAGACGTGCTGTTCGGTAATTTGGACATTCTGAATTCTCCCTCAGTGTACCCGAACAGGCGCCGGAATGTGGCAACTAGGGGCTTTTCACAGTAACTTCAGTGCAGTGTTAATGTAAGCCTACTTGTGTCACTAATACAGATTATTATAAAAATTGCTACAGTTTGGAGACATTATTTGAAATAATTGTGGAAATCAGTGGCTGGAACTCGGAGTTTGTGTAAAAGCATTTCAGACAATGGAAATCTTAAGGGAGAAGTGTAAAACCTGAAAGTGAAACCTTGATGGGAGCAGCAGAAGGAAAGAAAAATGTAAAATAAGATTTGAAAGTGTGACTTCTGAAAGTTGAATTTGAAATCACTGGTGAGGGAGGCACAGTTCAGTGAGACAAGGTGGCTCATGGTGTAAGAATCATCTGTGGGGTTTTGAGGAGAAATCCGCAGACATTCGCTTGGGTTCAGAGGGGAGTGTGTCTGACCACAGTCATCTTGTCTGCTTAAAAGGGACCTTCTTTTGAGCCACAATTCCATTCTGGGATCTTCCCGTCCAGTTATAACATCAACTGGGATTACAGAATTGGATTTGGATGAGCAAATACAGAGGAAGCTCTACCTTCAGGCTGCTAAGCGTAATTGTCAACCAGAAGATGTTGATAAGTTTAACCGTTGGTATGTGGGGTGGGGAACCTAAAAGTAAAACCTTTGGTCATCTGCCTCCCGAGGATGTCATGGAACCTCCAGCCCAGGGGAAATATATGCAGCAAATATTTTGAAAGGGGAAAAAACCTAAGGGTTCTGCCATTTGTTGTATAATTCACAGCTGTATTTGATCTACCAAAATGCATCACTTCTCATTTCTCCGGATTGAACTCCATCTGCCACTTCTCTGCCCAACTCTCTAATCTATCTATATACTGTTGTATTCTCTGACAGTCCCCTTCACTATCTGCAACTCCACCTACCTTAGTGTCATCTGAAAAATTGCTAATCAGACCATCTACATTTTCCTCCAGGTCATTTACATATATTACAAACAACAGTGGTCTCAGTACAGATCCCCGAGGAACACCACAAGTTACAGATCTCCATTCTGAAGAACATCCTTCCACTGCTACTCTGTGGCCTGTTGCCAAGCCAGTTCTTTATCCATCTAGCTAGCACATCCTGAATCCCAATCGATTTTACCTTTTGTACCAGTCTGCCAAGAGGGACCTTGTGAAACGCCTTACTAAAGTCCATGTAGACAACATCCACAATCTTTCCCTCGTCAATTAATTTTGTAACCTCGTCAAAAATCTCCATCAAGTTGGTAAGACATGACCTTCCCCGTACAAAACCCTGTTGCCTATCTCGAACAAGGCCATTCGCTTCCAAATGTGGATAAATCCTGTCCCTCAGTATCTTCTCCAACAGCTTCCCCATCACTGATGTCAGGCTCACCGGCCTATAATTACCTGGATTATTCCTGCTTCCCTTCTTAAACAAAGGGGCAACATTGGTAATTCTCCAGTCCTCTGGAACCTCACCTGTGTTCAAAGATGATACAAAGATATCTGTTAAGGCCCCAGCTATTTCCTCTCTTGCCTCCCACAGAAACCTGGGATATATCCCATCTGGCCCAGGGGACTTGTCCAATTTAATGCATTTTAAGATATCCAGCCCTTCCTCCTTCATTATTCTGACATGTCCTAGAGTATTCACACACCCATCCCTAACCTCAACATCCATCATGTCCCTCTCCTTGGTGAATACCGATGCAAAATATTAATTAAGGATCTCACCCACTTCCTCTGACTTCACGCATAACTTCCCTCCTTTGTCCTTGAGTGGGCCTACACTTTCCCTAGCTACCCTCTTGCTCCTTATATATGGATAAAAGGCCTTGGGATTTTCCTTGATCCTGCTTGCCAATGACATTTCATGGCCTCTTTTAGCCCTCCTAACTCCCCGTTAAGTTTGTTCCTACTTTCCTCATATTCTTCAAAAGCTTTGTCTGGTTTTAGTTGCCTAAACCTTATCTACGCTTCCTTTTTACTTTTTACTTGACTCACAATTTCCCTGGTCATCCATGGTTTCCTAATCCTGCCATTTCTGTCCTTCATTTTCACAGTGACATGCCTGTCCTGCACTCTAATCAACTGGTCTTTAAAAGACTTCCACATATCAAATGTGGATTTATCCTCAAACAGCCACTCCCAATCCACATTCTCCAGCTCTTGCCAAATTCTGTTGTAGTTGGCTTTCCCCCAGTTTAGCACCCTCACTCAAGGATTATCTTATCCATGCGCATTCAAAAACTGACGGAATTCTGATCGCTATTCCCAAAATGTTCCCCTACTGAAACTTTGGTCACCTGGCCGGGCTCACTCCCCAATACTAGGTCCAGTAAAGCCCCCTCCTTGGTTGGACTGTCAACACTGTTTCAAAAAGCCCACTTGGACACACCAAACAAATTTGTCTTCATCCGAACCTCCAGCACTAAGGGAGTCCCAGTCAACATGGGGGAAATTAAACTCACCCACCACAAGAACCCAGCTATTTTCACATCTTTCCAGAATCTGACCACATATCTGTTCCTCCGTATCCTGCTGGCAGTAGGGAGGCCTATAGTACAACCCCAACATTGTGATCACACCCTTCCTGGTTGTGAGCTCCACCCATAATGACTCAGTGCAGGATCCCTCCACGATGTCTTCCCTCATCTCAGCTGTGATATGTTCCCCAACCAGTAATGCACCCCCCACCCTTTCTGCTATCCTACTGTTTTGTCTAAAACCAAGTTACTGACCGCACCCCCCCCCCCCCCCAACCCCCCAACCCCCCGAGGCAGCATGACTCTCGTGTACCTCCCAATGGTGGTAAGGGGCAGATAATCATGGAGCAAAGTTACAGCAACATCAAATTAGACCATTTTAGCACAGCAAATATTTTAAACAGGATGGATGAGGAAAGATCAATTGAAGAGATTCTTGAGTATAGAATATGCGGGGAAAACATGACCTTGTCTACTTTGGCAGAAAGAATTGGAAAGCAGAATATTCTAGTTGCGATAGTTGTACGGGGCGTTTGTGAAACTACATCTGGAGATGTGTGTACAGTTTTGGTCTCTTTATTTTAAAAAATATATATGTGGTAGAAACAGTTTTAGAAAGGTTCACTCAACTGATTCCAGGGAGCAAGGGGTTATCTTACAGGTAAAGATGGCAAGTCTGAGCCTGTAGAAGATTGGGAGGTGATCTTTGTAAAAGATGTGAGATCCTGAAGGGACTTGGCAGGGTGGCTGCGAAGAGGATGTTTCCCCTTGTGGGAGAGGCTAGAACTAGAGGTCAGAGTTTAAGCTATCTCCCATTTAATACAGAGATGATAATTTTTCTCTCTCAGAGGGTTAGTCTCTTCCACAGAGAGCAGCGAATGCTGCAGGTTATTGAACATTTTTAAGGCTGAGTTAGATACATTTTAAACGATTAGAGAGTCCAAACGATTTGGGGGTTGGCAGGAAAGTGGAGTTGGGGCCATAATCAGATCAGCCATAGTCTTATCCAATGGCAAAGCAGGGTCCAGGGGCTGAATATTCTACTCCTGCTCCTCATTCATATTTTACATATGTGTATGTCTGTTCAAATGACCGAGCTGAGGAGCATGGGCTGAGAGGGGTAAGGATGTGGCGGGGAATAGGGAGGGAGAAAGTGGAAGGAACTGTGATGGGGAGGGAAGGGGCAGAACCAGGGGGGGGCTGAGAGGAGATGGAACTGAACTGCAAGGGTTATGGAGTGGAGATGCGGGGGTGGAAGGGAGGGGGTAGGGTGTTGGGATAGGGAGGGGGCTGAGTTGGTGGATGGAAGGGGTCAAGATGAGGGAAAGGCTGAGAGTTGACACGGGCGTTACATGGTTTCCCTGTTCCATATGTGACCTCAGAACCATTTCTTTGTGTCCACTATCACCCTCCCCATGGCAGCCAGAGTTAACACAGGCAGTGGAGTGGGAAATCAACAAGTGATTGGTTAACAGTACCATCGTCACTAACCTCACTCCCAGATACAAGTTAACTTTTGCAGCTTTTCATAGAATCATAGAATTTACAGTGAAGAAGGAGGCCACTCGGCCCATCGAGTCTGCACCAGCTCTTGGAAAGAGCACCCCACTTAAGCCCAGACCTCCACCCTATCCCCATAAACCAGTAACCACCTAACCTAAGGGCAATTTATCATGGCCAATCCACCTGACCTGCACATCTTTGGACCGTGGGAGGAAACCGGAGCACCCGGAGGAAACCCACGCAGACACGGGGAGAACGTGCAGACTCTGCACAGACCCAAGCCGGGAATCGAAACTGGGACCCTGGAACTGTGAAGCAATGTGCTAACCACTGTGCTACCATGCTGCCCTGTGCTACCGTGATGCCTGCATTCCAAGCATTGTCCAGCATATTTGACTTTGTCTATATAAATGTTTCTGGAACATACCTCGCCAGTCACCTGAGGAAGGAGCTGCGCTCCGAAAGCTCGTGTTTGAATCAAACCTGTTGGACTTTAACCTGGTGTTGTAAGACTTCTTACTGTGCTCACCCCAGTCCAACGCCGGCATCTCCACATCATATCCACATGGAAGCAGCAAAAATGCCCATGAACAGGAAGGAATCAATGTCCCATTTGAACTGAATGCTCACCTCAGCCAATTGGACTAGTGCTTGCAGAATCCACAGTGAATATGAAGCTTCAACTTTATCTCATTTAAACCAGTTATTGTGCCTTCCACTTCCCACTCAGATCGACATCAACCCATGGTTCTAAACTAATCCGATTCTCAGAATGATCAGCGTACATTTGAAGCAATCTCTCTTTATGGTTCTTTGGGCTTTGAATCAAATGTGAGACCTCTGTTTTTGTTAATGTATTCATTCACAAGAGTTGGATTTTATTGCCAAGAGCAGCATGTATTACCCATTTCTAATTGCCCTCGAGAAACTGGCTTGTTGAACTACTGCAGTTCATGTGGTGTAGGTGCACCCACAGTGCTGTTAGGAGGGGAGCTCCAGGATTTTGACTAAGTGATGATAAAGACAGTCAGGATGGTGGATGACTTGGAGTGGATCTTGTAAGTGACGGTGCTCCCATGCTCCAACTATCCTTGTCTTTCTTGGAGGCTCTGAGTTTGGGAACTGCTGTTGAAGATATTACACACTGCAGGCATGCTGCATGGTGATTGGAGGCAATGAATGTTTAATGGGGATGGAGCACTGACCAATGTGCTGTTCTGTCTTGGATGGTGTCAAGCTGCATGAGTGTTGTCAGAGAATCACTGATCCAGGCGAAAAGAATGTTCCATCACAAATCCAACTTGTGCTTGGAGATAGTTGACGGGCTTGGAGAGTCAAGTGGCTTAGTCTCTAATCACAGAACACTCATCCTCTGGGGGAAAGCGACTGCGGATGCTCGAATCTGAAACAAAAACAGAAAATACTGGACAATCTCAGCAGGTCTGACAGCATCTGTGGAGAGAAAAGGGAGCTAATGTTTCGAGTCTGGGTGACTCTTTGTCAAGCTGGAGAGAGCTGGAAATAGGGTCAGATTTATACTGTCCTGGGGGGGGACGTGGAGCGGTGGGACTGGATGGGGGCTGCGATAGGTGGAGATAGACAAAGATGTCGAGGACAGAAGACAAAAGGAATGTAAATGATGGTGATTAAGGCTAAAAAGAGTGCTGATAGTGGCACATAACAAGATTAGAATGTGTGAATGGCAGAACACAGCTGAGCAGAGTGTCAAAGGGAAACTAGAAACAGTTGGCCCAAGTGGAGTGGAATTTCTATCAATTTATTTTCATTTTTTCCATTGATCTGTTTTTCCTTTACCATGCTCCCCTCCCCCCAACCTACTTGGGCCATCTGCTCACCTTTGTTTTGCCATTCACACATTCTAATCTCTTTATGTGCCACTATCAGCCCCTTCTTAGCCTTAATCAGCACCATTTACATTCCTTGTGTCTTCTGCCTTGACATCTTTATCCATCTCTACCTATCGCTCGTCCCTTATCCAGCCCCACCATGTACGTCCCTCCAGCCAACCTCTGACTTTACCTTGGAACCACAGTATTTAAGTGACTGGTCCATATAGGTTTTTGGTCAATGGTAACCCCAGGGTGTTGATAGTGGGATATTCAGCAGATATTGTTGTTGAATATTACCGCTTGTTGGAGGTGGTCATTGCCTGGTACTTTCATGGTACGAATGTGGTGCCATTTAACATGTGAAACCTGAATATTGTTCCGGTTTTGATGCATGCGGACATGGTCCCCTTCATTATCTGAGGATTTGCAATGGTACGAAACATTGTGCCATCATCAACAAACATCCCCACTTCTGAGCTTGTGAGGGAGGGAATGTCATTTTCTTGGATGTTTTGTCAAATGTGAACCAGACACATTCAAGCAATATCCCTGAGGCAGTGCTGCGTATCTGTGTTGTGACAGGAGAGGAAATGCCCTTTCACCTTTCTGTCACAATGCTTACCTAGAGCTGCCTCGGCACGTTAGCTTGACCCTCTCTGTCCCTCACTCCCCTGGTGGATGTCATTGGAGATTAATTTTCCTGACACAGATTCTTACCTTTGCCTTTCACAAGGAGCAAGTGGATAAATGGTTTCAGTTAGAATCAGATCGATTTGGGGGCTGCGTTGATAAATGGTGCATTATCTGAAGCACACAGAAGAACACATCAATATTTCTATCAGGAAAACTGGACTGTGGTGCCATTGATGTCCTCCCTTTAAAATGCGATACTTTCCTGAATAAATGGCCCATTCCTCCATACTTGGTAAATATGTGCAGTTAACAGCAAAAGTTTCTGAAGTAAGATCCGTTTTGAGAATCAGCAAAGTTGGTTGGAAAGTTTCTGTTTGAACTGGATGTGGCTGTGAAATGTACAATTGTGTTGGGCACATGTACCTCAGCATTCTGTTTCATGTTTAATTACGTCCCCATTTCTAGACACTGGCCATGGTCAATCTGTCTGTAATCTCCAGCCATGGCTCAGTTGATAGCACACTCACATCTCAGTCAGAAGGCTGTGGGTTCATGTCCGTGAATAGGTGACATTTCAGTGCCGGGCTGAGGGAATGCTGCATTGTTCAGTGCAGGGCTGAGGGAATGCTGCATTGTTCAGTGCAGGGCTGAGGGAATGCTGCATTGTTCAGTGCCGGGCTGAGGGAATGCTGCATTGTTCAGTGCAGGGCTGAGGGAATGCTGCATTGTTCAGTGCAGGGCTGAGGGAATGCTGCATTGTTCAGTGTAGGGCTGAGGGAATGCTGCATTGTTCAGTGCAGGGCTGAGGGAATGCTGCATTGTTCAGTGCAGGGCTGAGGGAATGCTACATTGTTCAGTGCAGGGCTGAGGGAATGCTGCATTGTTCAGTGCAGGGCTGAGGGAATGCTGCATTGTTCAAGGAGCTGTCTTTGGAGCCCTTAAATCAAATCTTGTCTGTCCGTCTCAGGCACATATAAAAGACCCCAGGGCACTATCTTGAAGAACAATCGTTAAGTTATCCCTGGTATCCTGGTCAATATTTATCCCCTAATCAAAATCACATAAACCAGATTATCAGGTCGCTCTCACATTGCTGTTTGTGGGATCTTACTGTGCATAAATAAGCTGCAGCATCTTTTTACATTACAACAGTAGCTAACCACACCTCAAAAGTACTGACTGTAAAGTACCTGGCGATGTCTGGTGGTTATAAAAGGCGCTGGAATAGAATGAAATGGAATGAATGGAATGCCTGGGAGTGTGGTGGAGGCAGGTTCAATCGAGGCAGTCAAGAGGCAATTAGATGATTATTTGAATAGAATTGAATGTGGAGGGTATGGGGAAAAGGCAGGGTAATGGCACTACGCCATAATGCTTCGAAAGCCAGTGCAGACGCGATGGATCAAATGGCCTCCTGCACCATGACAATTGTTTGATATAAAATACAACGCTTTCTTCTTCGCAGGTTCCTGTCTCGGTCTTCCCCTGCTGATTAAATTCCATTGGTTGTGTTCTTCTGGTCTACAATATAAGTCACCTGTCAATGTTCAATGACACTTTTGTCTCTCTATCTGACTGCATAACTAAAATAACTCATAGAATCATGGAATGATTTCAGCACCGACGAGGCCATTTGGCCTGTCGTCTTTCTGCTAGCTTTCTCCAATAGCAACTGAGCAAGTCACTCTCCCCACCTGCTTCCCGTAATCCTGCAATTTCTTTTCTCTTTTCCAATTACCCTTTGAAATCACAATTGAATCTGCATGCACTGCAACATTTGACAGTACCAGCCACATCCCAACCATTTGCTGCATGAAAACGTTTTGCTTCGCGATTGTTGTTGATTTTTGTCCCAGCCACCTTAAATCTGTATCCTCTGCTCCCCAACCCTTCCGCCAACATTAACACGGCAGTGAAGTCCCTGTGAAAGTCCCCGAGTTGCCACATTCCGGCACCTGTTCGGGTACACGGAGGGAGGATTCAGAATGTCCAATCCATCCAACAGCACGTCTTTCGGGACATGTGGGAGGAAACCGGAGCACCCGGAGGAAACCCACGCAGACACGGGGAGAACGTGCAGACTCCGCACAGACAGTGACCCAAGCCGGGAATCAAACCCGGGACCCTGGAGCTGTGAAGCAACAGTGCTAACCACTGTGCTGCCCACCTTTCACCCTTGCGGAATGTACTTCAACTGCACGCAAACGATTGTCTCTTTAAAGGCTGCCTATTGTCCTGAAAATCTTGCCTACTCTTAATGTCCTGAATCAGGGTCGGGATTCTCCCCTACCCGGTGGGGCGGGGGGGTGCCGGCAGGACGGAGTGGCGTGAACCACTCCGGCGTTGGGCCTCCCCAAAGGTGCGGAATTCTCTGCACCTTTAGGGGCCAATCCCTCACATTGAGGGGCTAGGCCCGTGCCGGGGTGGCTCCCGCTCCGCCGGTCGGGGCCGAAAGGCCTTCACCAGCCGGCGGAAGTCCGCGCATGCACCAGTGCGTCGGCAGCTGCTGACGTCATACCGTCGCATGTGCAGGTGTGGGGGTCTCTTCCGCCCCCGCCATGGTGAAGGCCATGGTGAAGGCCATGGCGGGGCAGAAGAAAAAGTGTGCCACCACGGCACAGGCCGTGGGCCCCGATCGTGGGCCAGGCCACGGTGGGGGCATCCCCCGGGGTCAGATCGCCCCGCCCCCCCCCCCCCCCCCCAGGGCCCCGGAGCCTGCCCGTGCCGCCAATCCCGTCGGTCAGGTAGGTATTTTGATTCCCGCCGGTGGGATAGGCCTGTCAGCGGCGGGACTTCGGCCAATCGCGGGCCGGAGAATAGCCGCGTGGGGCCCGCCGACCGGCCCGGCGTGATTCCCGCCCCCGCCGAATCTCGGGGGGCGGAGAATTCGGGACACAGCGGGGGCGGGATTGACACCGGCTCCGGGGGGTCGGAGAATTCCGACCCAGATGTCCATGTTTTTAAGATCGGGTTGGGGACCAATAACATTTTGTTCAAAGTAGACAAAGTTTGAAATCCAAGACAGCAAATCCAAGTATGCATGATCAATGAATAAAGCCCAAGATTCCACCGGTTTCTGAACAAACGAAAATAAACGTTACTGTGCAAGGTCAGAAATATAAAGCAATTTACAGTATCTATCTTATACTCTAATAATCAGGGTTAAGGTGAGGGGTGTGTGAATTAACAGGCAAACTGTGGTTGAATGTACCACACTGTACAAGAAAATGCAGATGGGATCAAGGGATTTTACAGATTTCGCAACAACGTAGACATCAATAAAGATTGTGACTCAGTCAATCCCATTGAGATTATGGGAAGGCTGTGGCGAAGTAATGTCACTGGACAGGTAATCCACAGACCAAGTTCGAATCTCACCACTAGATTCAATATTCAATTAAAAAATCTGGAATGAAAGGTTGCAACTGTGGTAAAAACGTATCTGGTTCACTAATATCCTTACGGGAAGGAAATCTGCCGCCTTTACCTGGTCTGGCCCACATGTGACTCCAGATCCACAGCAATGTGTTTGACTCTCTATTGCCCCTGAAATGTCCCAATAAACTGCTGGGGCGGAGAATCCACTTCCACGCCGTATTTCGGCCTGGCGCCAGTCCGCCGATTCTCCAGGACCCGAGAATTGGTGTGATCACAAAGTACGCTGCGTGGCTGGGGGGCCTATTGACAGAGGCCAGCCCAGCGACCCTCCGCTCCCAACTGGCCAAGTTCCCGACGGCGTGGAACTAACCACCTATTGCCAGTCGGGATGCTCGCATGGCAGCTGTAGACTGAATCCAAAGCTGCCCTGGTGTGGGGCGGGGGGATTGGCCCCCCGGGGGGGGGGGGTCTAATTTTTGAGCCTGGCTCTGCGGTCCGAGTCAGCCATGGAGCTCGGCGCAGCCGCTGGAGGCCGCCATCACGTGCATACGCAGACCCCAAACCGGAAGTGCGGGGCCCGTATCCACAGATAAAGCTGTGAGATTTACTCCAGGTCCCTGCTAGCTCCCTGCAGGGCATTGAATTCGTTCAGCTTTTTTCCTGGAATCTCTGGGGTCAAACTCCAGGGTGTTTACGCCAGCATAAGGACTTAGTCCCATTTTGTGAGAATCCAGCCCCTGAATTGTATTAAACTGCTAAAAACTCTCGAAGGAATGAAACCGGACGTACCGCCCAGCATTGACCCAGGTACCAGAAATGACAATGACAAAACCAAGCCCAGCGACTCGGCAAATAACTCCTTATCAAAATCTGGGGGTTTATGCCAAAGTTGGGAGAGCTGTCCCACAGACTAGTCACCCCCCAATTATAGTAAACCTCATCCTCACCAATCTGCCTGCAGCAGATGCATCTGTCTATGACAGTATCAGTAGAAGTGACCACCGCACAATCCTTGTGGAGACAAAGTTCCGTCTTCACATTGACGATAGCCTCCATTGTGTTGTGTGGCACTACCACCACGCTAAATGAGATAGACTTTGAACAGATCGAGCAACACAAGACTGGGCATCTATGAGGTGCTGTGGGCCATCAGCAGCAGCAGAACTGTATTCAACCACAATCTGCAACCTCATAGCCCAGCATATCCCCCACTCTCCCATTACCACCAAGCCAGGAGATCAACCCTGGGTCATTGAACAGTGCAGGAGAGCATGCCAGGAGAAATATCAGGCAGACCGAAAAATGAGGTGCCAACCTGGTGAAGCTTCAACACAGAACTACTTGTGTACCAAACAACATAAGCAGCAAGTAATAGACAGAACTAAGCGATCACTCAACCAACAGTTCTGCTACTAGCCAGCGGTGAATGGCGGTGGACAATTAAACAACTCACTGGAGGAGGAGGCTCCACAAATATCTGCATCCACAAGAGTGAAAACTCTTCAGCCAGAAATGCCGAGTGGATGATTCATCAAAGGGGCTTTTCACAGTAACTTCATTTGAAGTCTACTTGTGACAATAAGACATTTTCATTTTCATTTCATCTTGACCTCCTCCGGAGGTCCCCAGCATCACAGATGTCAGTCTTCAGCCAATACGATTCACTCCATATGATATCAAGAAACGGCTGAAGGCACCGGATGCTGCAAAGGCTCTGGGTCCTGACAATATCCCGGCAATAGTACTGAAGACTTGTGCTCCAGAACTTGCTGCCCCTGAGCCAAGCTGTTCCAGTACAGCGACAACACTGGCATCTACCCAGCAATGAGGAAAATTGCCCAGGTGGGTCTGGTACACAAGAAATAGGACAAATCCAACCCAGCCAATTACCTCCCTATTAGTCTACACTTGATAATCAGCAAAGTAATGGAAGGAGTCATCAGCAGTGCTATCAAGCGGCACTTATTCAGATATAACCTGCTCACGGACGCTTAGTTTGGGTTCTGCCCAGGGTCACTCAGCTCCTGACCTCATTCCAGCCTTGGCCCAAACATGGGCAAAGAGCTGAATGCCAGAGGTGAGGTGACAGTAACTGCCCTTGACATCAAGGCAGCATTTTTTTTTTAAATGTTTTTTTATTGAGTTTTCATATTTTATATATGACAAATTACAAGTTATTAGAGAGAGAGAAAAAAAAAGGAAAACACAAAAATTTAACATGAATATTTACAGGTAAGCATCTTCATAACAATAATTGTGGCCGCCCCCTTTAGCCAGCATACATATTTTACCTTCCCCAATATGGCCGAGGCACATGTTTATAGGCATTTATTTATAGTTTGGTTTTGGGCCTTGGCTTGCCATCAAACCCCCATACCGAGCCCGTAGCCCCCCCCCCCCCCCCCCTCCCCCCGGCTACCTTCCCCCGATTCCCGCCCATTTTCCCCTGGTTCTTGGCCACCCCGACTATTCTTCCTCATGTACGTTGGCCACAAACAGGTCCCGGAACAGTTGCATGAATGGCTCCCACGTTCTGTGGAAGCCGTCGTCCGACCCTCGGATGGCGAATTTGATTTTCTCCATTTGGAGAGATTCCGAGAGGTCGGACAGCCAGTCTGCAGCTCTGGGTGGTGCTGCTGACCGCCAGCCAAACAGGATTCTACGGCGGGCAATCAGGGAGGCAAAGGCAAGGGCGTCCGCCCTCCTCCCCAGGAATAGATCTGGCTGTTCTGAAACCCCGAAGACCGCCACTATCGGGCATGGCTCCACCCTCACCCCCACCACTTTGGACATTACCTCGAAGAAGGCTGTCCAGTACTCCACAAGTCTGGGGCAAGACCAGAACATGTGGGCGTGGTTGGCCGGGCCTCTCTGGCACCGCTCACATTTGTCCTCCACCTCCGGGAAGAACCTACTCATACGGTTTCTCGTTAAGTGGGCTCTATGTACCACTTTTAGTTGCGTCAGGCTGAGCCTTGCGCACGTGGAGGTTGAGTTGACCCTATGCAGTGCTTCGCTCCAGAGTCCCCACCCTATCTCCATCCCCAGGTCGTCCTCCCATTTCCTTCTTGTTGTGTCCAGTACGGTGTCGTCCCTGTCTACCAGTCGGTCATACATGTCACTACAGTTCCCTTTCTCTAGGATACTTGCGTCCAGTAGGTCTTCCAATAGTGTCTGTCGTGGCGGTTGTGGGTACGTCCTTGTCTCCTTTCGTAGGAAGTTTTTGAGCTGCAGGTACCGTAGCTCGTTCCCCCCAGCTAGCTGAAATTTCTCTGTCAGTTCGTCCAGTGTTGCGATCCTGTCGTCCGTGTATAGGTCCCTGACTGTCAGTGTCCCCCCGTCCTGCCTCCACCTTTTGAAGGTGGCGTCAGTCAGTGCTGGTGTGAACCTATGGTTGTTGCAGATGGGAGCCTTGTCCGACATTTTGTTCAGGCCAAATTGCTGCCGCAGTTGGTTCCAGGATTGGAGGGTGGCTGTCACCACTGGGCTGGTGGAGTGTTTTTTGGGTGGGGATGGGAGTGCTGCCGTGGCGAGGGCCCGGAGGGAGGTCCCCATGCAGGAGGCCTCCTCCGCACGCACCCACTCGGCTTCTGGCTCCTGGACCCATCCCCTTACTCGCTCGGCTGTTGCCGCCCAGTGGTAGAATTGTAGATTCGGGAGGGCTAGCCGCCCCCTGGATTTTGTTTTTTGTATGACCTTCTTTGGGATCCTAGCATTTTTACCCCCCCATACGAACGCCATGATATGTTTGTCCAGCGCTTTGAAAAAGGCCTTGGGGATGTAGATCGGAATGGATCTAAACAGGAAGAGGAACCTGGGCAGTACGTTCATTTTGATCGTCTGGACTCTCCCCGCGAGGGAGAGCGGGAGTGTGTTCCATCTTTGCAGGTCCTTTTTAACTTCCTCCGTCAGGCTGGTGAGGTTCCATTTGTGGATCCCTTTCCAGTCATGGGCTATTTGGATCCCCAGGTAGCGGAATTTATTTCGGGCTTGTTTGAACGGCAGGCCCTTTAGTGCTGCCCCCCCCCCCCCCCCCCCCCCCCCCCCTTGCGGGTGTACTGGGAAGATCTCACTTTTGCTCATGTTGAGTTTGTAGCCCGAGAAGGCTCCAAACTCTTTCAGGAGCGCTATGATTCCGTCCATGCTGCTTTGTGGTTCAAGACAGTATTTGACCGAGTGTGGCATCAAGGAGCCCGAGCTAAACTGGAGTCAGTGGGAATCAGGGGGGAAACTCTCCAATGGTTGGAGTCATACCCGGCACAAAGGGAGATGGTTCTGGTGGTTGGAGGTCAATCATCTCAGTTCCAGGACATCACTGCAGGTGTTCCTCAGGGTAGTGTCCTCGGCCCAACCACCCTCAGCTGCTTCATCAATGACCTCCCTTCCATCATAAGGTCAGAAGTGGGGATGTTTACGGATGACTGCACAATGTTCAGCATCATTCACGACTCCTCAGTAATGAAGCAGTCCATGTCCAAATACAGCAAGACCTGGACAATATCCAGGCTTGGGGCTGACAAGTGGCAAGTCACATTCTCACCACACAAGTGCCAGGCAATGATCATCTCCCACAAGAGAGCATCTGACCGCAGCCCCTTGACATTCAATGGCATTACCATCGCTGAATCTCCCCATCAACATCCTTGAGGTTACCATTGATCAGAAACTGAACTGGACGATCCATGTTAATACTGTGGCTACAAGAGCAGGTCAAAGGCTGGGAATCCTACAGTGAGTAACCCATCTCCTAACCCTCCCTAAGCCTCTCCACCATCAACAAGGCACAAGTCAGGAGTGTAATGGAATACTCTCCACTTGCCTTGATGAACGCAGCTCCAACAATACTCAAGACGTTCAACACCATCCAGGACAAAGCAGCCCCGCTTGATTGCTCCCCCTTCCACAAATATTCCAACCCTCCACCACCGACAAACAGTGGTGCCTTGTGTACAATCTACAAGATGCACTGCAGTAACTCACCAAGGTTACCTTAGACAACACCTTCCAAACCCACTACCACTACCATCTAGAAGGACAAGAGCAGCAGATACCTGGGAACCCCTCCACCTGGAGGTTTCCCAAGTCACTCACCACCCCCTGACTTGGAAATATATCACCGTTCCTTCACTGTCACTGGGACAAAATCCTGGAACTCCCTCCCTAACAGCACAGTGGATCTACTTACACCAGTTGGACTGCAGCAGTTCACCACCACAGGCAATCGGGTTTACATGAAGAACTTCGGAGATGTTTCCTGCTGGGACCCTGTGATCGTAACAGAGAAAACAGGACTAGTATCGTACAAAGTGAGGGTCGGGGGTAAGGCTGTGAGGAAACACCGAGACAACGTGAGGAGCAGGGAGTCCACCTCCAAGCGAGCCTCGTTTCCGGTCTTGGAATTGGCCGCCGCCAGTACCAGGCATCCGCTTGAAGGCGACCTTGCATCCGTTCCCCCCCACCACCCCATCCCCACCATCACCGTCGGAGGACGAGGACATGGACTCTGAGATGGAAGCAGAGAAAGCTGGTGTCCTGAGAGAAACAGGCCCTGAAGAGGAATCTGAGTCGGTAACTCTTTGACACTCTCCTCTGGAAATGAAGGGCTCCAATTCGGTTCACACCTCCTCATCCGGTTTCACCCTCGGCTGACCTCAGTCCGATTGTCAAGCGGCAAAAGGGACTTCTTCATAGTGGGAGTACAGTGGAGGAATGTAATGGTGGCCACGGGTGATATGGGGTGTCACCAATAGATCTGCCCGTGGGCTTCGTGGAATATGAATTCCCCTATTAAGTGGCCAGGAGCTCACCCAATGGGGAATGAGCAGCTTGGGCTGAAAGTCCGCTGTTTCAGCCCGGAGCGTTCTGTATGCCCCAGGCTTGGACTGATATGCTGCAATCCGCGACAGGCCTGTATTGTTGTTTTAATAAAAGGAGGTGGTGCTGGGAGACCAGCCTTTGCAAGGTTATTACACACTCAAATACAGGTCTGCTGGGAAGGACATGACACTAACTAGATCTCTAAAGCAATCACTCTCCGTGGAAATTGGTTGTGGCAGAACAGCCTCAGGGGATAACAGAAATGCCACAGGGATGTCGTCACAGCATCTCGGAAGAGGTCAAACATACCAACCAACTCCAACGGCTCGGTCTTGTGACTGACCAAAATAGCGAACTCCAGGAACAGATCTGAGAAACTGCTTTGGGAAGATTTAGAGGCAAGGTTTGGATATTGGAGAGATCTCCCAACAACCCATCGACACAACCCTCCAAGCATCGCCTGCCCAACAGGACTTATCAGCTGCCTCAGAACCCAGTGAATGGGATTGGAACCAAGTCATCCTGAATCTGAGGGACTGCCTGAGAAAAGAAACTGCTTCTTATAGATTCCATAGAATTTACAGTGCAGAAAAAGGCCATTCGGCCCATCGAGTCTGCACTGGCTCTTGGAAAGAGCACCCTATCCAAGCCCATACCCCCACCCTATCCCCATAACCCAGAAACCGCACCTAACACTAAGGGGCAATTTGGACCCTGAGGGCAATTTATCATGGCCAATCCACCTAACCTGCACATCTCTAGACTGTGAGAGGAAACCCGAGCACCCGGAGGAAACCCACGCACACACGGGGAGAACGTGCAAACTCCGCACAGACAGTGACCCAGCGGGGAATCGAACCTGGGACCGTGGCGCTGTGAAGCATTTGTGCTATCCACAATGCTACCGTGCTGCCCTTGAACCTAATAGATTCTGTCCTTGATTCGTACAGGACACCTTTGTCCTGCCTCGGCTTCCATTTCCATCTTCTGATGTGGTTATCTGTGCTCGCACCTCAACAACCAAATTTACCATCTTTGTGCGTTACTCCTGCCAGTCTTTTTCTATATTCATTTATGGGATGTGGGTGTAGTTGGCTGGACCAGCATTTATTGCCCATCCCTAACTGCCCTCCATTTCAGGCGGCATTTGTGAGTCCACCCCATTGGTGTGGATCTGGAGTCACCTGTCAGCCAGACTGGGCAAGGATGGCAGATTTCCTCCCCTGAAGGTACAGGTACCTAGGCCCGACTTTTTGGTAGTCAGATGTGTTTACATTTCAATGTTGATGTTCAACTCAATACAGATTAGCACCAGAAAGTGCCTAAAAGCTGCCCCTCCACCTCACTCACTGCCAGACCACCCTGACCTCAGAGCCCAGTTGGTTCTCTCTCTTACTGCTTCATGCAGTGAATTGAGTCGGTTTAATTTTAGGTAAATATCTTTCATATCAAACTTTATCAAACTTCAAAAATTGTACTGAATATTATCACATGAGTTTCACTATTTCCATCAGCTGGATTGTTCTGCTGGATGTCGAGGAGGTTTGTGAAACAAGACTTTTCCTGACAGTTTTCATGGAAATGGGCCTGTCCCTCACGGGAAGCAAAACACAACCCAACTATCAAAGATGTAAGTCAGATATGAAATGGATATGACAGCCTTCCAGTGGCCTACCTTGTTACATAATCTTAGATCACGACTAATGATCGCTTAAAGGACACCAAAATTGGTCATAAATCGTCCTCTTGTTGAGACGCAAATGAAGCAAATTGATATTTGGTTAAACGAGCTTTACACAGATAAGGGACTGGATTCTCCAATTCTGGGGCTATGTCCTGACGCCAGTGTGGGAACGGTGGCGTTTTATGCCAGAAAAAATGGCATAAAACGGCCACCAATTCCCCGTTTGGCTGGGGGAAAGCATGCCGGCAGAATAGAGCACCCAGCTCGAACTGCCAATACAATACAGCCCGGAGACTTGCCTGATCTGTGGCGGTGCATGCACACAGCGGACCCGGCCCACAAAATAGTGTCTGCCTCCACTTTGGCCGGCTCGCGTGCCCCGGACCACCCCCCACACAGTGCCCCCAGCCCCTGGCAAAGTCTCCCCCACCCGCCCGCGGATCGGCCTTCCCCAAACTGTGGCGGTGCTGGACTAAGTCCGCAGCCACCACGCTGAGTTCCCGTCGGTGAGACCACATGCGACCGACGCCTTCAGGAACTCAGCCGGTCGGAGGTGGGACATTGGGGGGGGGGGGGGGGGGGGGGGGGGGGGGGGGGGGCGGGCCTAGGCAATGTCCTGAGGCCGTCAATACGTGGTGCGGCGTACTCGGAGAGTACACCGCTTTGGAGGGGACAGAGCATCGCAAAAGTGGCATCGTCCCAGATCTGTTCGGAAACTTGGATTCTCCAGGCTATCGCCGAACGCGAGAATCCAGCCCAAGATCTGTCTCCCTTTGTAGATGCAGCAGCGATAAAAGCTAAAATTATAAATTGAAATGTTGTGAACCTTTTGTAAAGGTTCAACTAAGATGTATTACTGAGTAGAGAAGCTCCCCTCTATCCTTCAGAGATATGCTGTAAATATCTTCAAACACTTATTGCTGACATCATTTCCAAATGGACATTCTTCAATCTGACCATAACAAATACCCTCTGACTAACATAATTTGTAAGAATGTCTGCTCTACTTTCCACTTTAGAAATATCTTGAGCCATTAAGGGGTGACAAACTGTGTGCATTTGAAGAGTTGTCACTCTTCCAAAAAACAGAGACAGATAAGATCACAAATCGAATTGGGCTCTTCCATTTCAAGAGAGGGAGAGTTGAGATCGTCAGAGAGTTTCAGTTGTTTCCCAGTTGGTGTTCTCATCTCAGGCTCCTGATTGGTTTTCTGGAATTACCAGGAAATTGGATCTCTTTTAGCTCCGTTACAAATCCAAAGTGCTTTCAGGAAACATCAGTGGGTTTCAGGAGTTACAGATTTATTTGATTTCTCTCAGCTGTTATAGCAACCTAAAGGCAGGTAACCAACTTGTCTATTGAGGTGCATCTTGCTTTAAGTCACAAGGTCTTAATGATGGAGACACGGTAGCACAGTGGTTAGCACTGTTGCTTCACAGCACCAGGGTCCCAGGTTCGATTCCCGGAGTCTGCACATTCTCCCAGTGTCTGCGTGGGTTTCATAGAATCACAGAATTTATAGTGCAGAAGGAGGCCATTTGGCCCATCGAGTCTGCACCGGCCCTTGGAAAGAGCACCCCATTTAAGCCCACGCTTCCGACCTATCTCAGTAACCCCACCCAACCTTTTTGGACACTTAGGGCAATTTAGCATGGCCAATCCACCTAACCTGCACATCTTTGGACTGTGGGAGGAAACCGGAGCACCCAGAGGAAACCCACGCACACACTGGGAGGACGTGCAGACTCCGCACAGGCAGTGACCCAGCGGGGAATCGAACCTGGGAACCTGGAGCTGTGAAGCAACCGTGCTACCCACTGTGCTACGGTGGTGCCACCGTTTCCTCCGGGTGCTCCAGTTTCCTCTCACAAGTCCCGAAAGACGTACTGTTAGGTGAATTGGACGTTCTGAATTCTCCCTCCGTGTACCCGAACAGGTGCCGGAATGTGGCGACTAGGGACTTTTCACAGTAACTTCATTGCAGTGTTAATGTCAGCCTACTTGTGACAATAAAGATTATTTAAAAAAATTAATGAGGCAGAGCAGCAGCAGATAAGAAACTGAAGCAAATCCTACACCCTGGACCCACTCCCCCCCCGGGCACCCTGGAGCACACCTCTCCCCCCCCCCCCCCCCCCCCCACCTCCCGGGCACCCACTGTACCCAGGATTCCACTGTCCCCCTGGGCACCTACTGCACCCAGGTGCCCACTTCACCCGGGCACCCACTGCACCCTGGATCCCACTCCCCCACCCGGGCACCTGTGTCCAAAGATGTTCAGCTTGAAACAGCCTTTGGTCAATGAAGGCCCTTGGCAGAAACTGGCCTGGTCACCTTCTGGGGGAGGGACAATTGACCACAAGGAGGGTTCTGATGATGATGATGCAATCAATCTGCTGTGGGTGTGAAACCTGCTGATGCATAATTCACTCACACGTTAGTTGCTGCAAAGTAGTTCCTACTTTTTAATCATGCCTGGAATATAAACATGGCTGGCTGGACTATGTCCATTCCTAATTGCCTTTGAGAAGGTGGTGTTGAGCTGCCTTCTTGAACCGCTGCAGTCCATGTGATGTAGGTAAACCCACGATGCTGTTAGGGAGGGAGTTCCATGATTTTGACCCAGTGACAGTGAAGGAACGGCCGATATGTTTCCAAGTCAGGATGGTGAGTGAGTTTGAGGTGAAGGTGATCCCCGTGTGACTTCTGTTCTTGTCCTTCTAGATGGTAGTGGTCATGGGTTTGGAAGGTGCTGTCGAAGGAACCTTGGTGAGTTGCTGCACACATGGTGGTACACACGGCTGCCACTGTGCGTCAGTGGTGGAGGGTTTGAATGTTTGTGGAAGGGGGAGAAATCAAAGTGGCTGCTTTGTGCTGGATGGTGCTGGAGCTGCGCTCATCCAGGCAAGTGGAGAATATTCCATTACACTCCTGACTTGTGCCTTGTAGATGGTGGACAGGCTTTGGGGTTTCAGGAGGTGGGTTACTCACTGCAGAATTTCCAGCTTTTGACCTGCTCTGGTAGCCACGGTATTAATGGACTGGTCAGTTTCTAGTAGACAGTGTCTCTGTGAAGAGAATGGTGTGATATTCAGCGATGGCATTTTCACAGTAACCTCATTGCAGTGTTAGAAAAATAGAATCATAGAATTTACAGTGCATAACGAAGCCATTCAGCCCATCGAGTCTGCACCGACTCCTGGAAAGAGCACCCTGCCTAAGCCCACACCTCCACCCTATCCCCGTAACCCGATAACCCCATCTACCTTTTTTGTGGATGCTAAGGTTCCCAGGTTCGATTCCCGGTTTGGGTCACTGTCTGTGCGGAGTCTGCACGTCCTCCCAGTGTCTGCGTGGGTTTCCTCCGGGTGCTCCGGTTTCCTCCCACAGTCCAAAGATGTGCAGGTTAGGTGGATTGGCCATGATAAATTGCCCTCGGTGTCCAAAAAGGTTAGGTGGAATTACTGGGTTATGGGGATAGGTTGGAAGTGTGGGTTTAAACTGCTGTAAAGCAACAGTGATAACCACTGTGCTACCATGCCGCCCATTAATGTGAATGGTTGCCTTCTTGTGACAATAATAAAGATCATTATTATTTCTGTTGAATGTCAAAGGGAGCTGCTTAGACTCTGTCTTGAGGGAAATGGTCACTGCCTAGCTCTTGTAGATAACACAATCACAACTTATACTAGGGGCTTTTCACAGTAACTTCATCGCAGTGTTAATATAAGCCCACTTGTGACAATAAAGATTATTACTATTAATACACATTGTTTTTTTTTTTTAATTTAGAGTACCCAATTATTTTTTCCAATTAAGGGGCAATTTAGCGTGACCAATTCACCTAACCTGCACATCTTTTGGGTTGTGGGGGCGAAACCCACGCAGACACGGGGAGAATGTGCAAACTCCACACAGACAGTGACCCAGGGCCGGGATTCGAACCCGGGTCCTCAGCGCCGTAGGCAGCAATGCTAACCACTGTGCCACCGTGCTGCCCTCTAATACACATTGTTGATCACGCAGTGTGTTTTCCGGACCATTGTCGAGTCCTTGTCTCCAATAACAATTTAACTGTGACCTTGAGTTTGGGTTTGATTTGTGATATTAGTGACTATTATCTTCCCCTTATTCTGCCTTGGCCTTTCCACCCACCAAACCTATTGCTGCAATTAATAGGCATGTAAAATGTCATCAAATACATAACAGCAACTGTCCTCACAAAACTCACCAGAATAGTGTGGCCATATTCGCCATGTTCCATTCCTGAGAATTAATTCGGCTCATGTGTCCTTTCATAACTGGGCAGAGAGTCCAGCTGGAAGGTTATCACACAATTTTACAAGGAATTAAAATATTCGCAACTGCTTCTCCTGTCCAGCTTTCCCAGTATTGGCGGTTTGCATTTCTTAAAATCGAGGTTTGAACGTGCGGCACATCCGGATGTTAATCTTTGTGAATTCCAAAAAGGATAGAGTTCCAGCTCAGTAAATCGCAGATAATAACAAGCAATTGTTATCTAAACTACATCTGTAATTGTTCAGGTTTAGCTGATATAACTCTGTACAACACAGCACAGATAACGGTGCAGGTAGAGCTCCCTGTGACTGTTTATCCATACTGATCTGACAGTTGTTTGTCACATTTACTGAGCGCAGAGACACAGAGTGGCAGAATATGACAGGACTGTCAGAGTCAGGCTGCCTGACTGACGGCTGGAACCCCACAGTGTGTTCACAGCCTCGGCGACAGAGCCCACATCAGCACCGCCACAGAGCACTCGGCCAAGACACCCCCTCACAGCCCGCCTAAACCACACCGCACTGGTCTAAATCCACACTGTACCCATTCCCATCATTCACACCCTCCTGTGTGGGTTTGGAAATCAGCAATTACAGGGAATGCACGGATTGGGTCTTTGCAAAGTTACATCAGTAACTTCCCCCCTGGTAAATCCACATGAAACCCTCATAAATTAAATTAAATTAAATCCATGACTCTGCCATTTCATTCCGGATGAATCTGTAATAAAAACTTTGCAGCCCTGGGGAATGTCTCCTGTGTCTGAGGCACATGAGCAGATCCAAACTCTAGCTGCAGTTTGAAGCCAGCCTATCAACTTCTACACTCTTCAAATATTGACTGATTCCGTCTGGAAAACACCATTGATGTGACCATCAATTCACTCGAGACACGATTGGAAGTAAACTGTGGTTTTAATAGACTTACAACTGAGCCTGCCTGTGACCAGAAGAACTGAGGGCACGCTCACGGCTGCAGCACATTGTACTTCTGGTAGTGGGAGGGGCCATGGGTGGAGCCATGGGCGGAGCCATGGGCGGAGCCGAGTGTGGAGCCCTGCACAAGCTCCTCATCTCCTCCTGTGGGCAAAGCCACGCAATCGGCTCACAGACAGAGCCCACAAGGACACAATACTATACACTGTTAATTATATGAAGTACATTCACCACATTCACCCCCTGTAAAAAAATCAAGTCCGGCGGGGGTGACAGGTCTACAGGATGAGCCGGTCCGGTGGCCGAGTCGTCCTTTGGGATCGGCGCAGCACCGGGGTTGCAGCCTCTTCGGGTGGCTCGATGGTGACGGTCGGCCTGGATATGAGGGTGGACTCCAAGGGTGTTTCGGTCTGAGCTCCGTTCCTGACCGGTGCAACGGGCGAAGGGGGGCACAGGAAACCTATAGGCATAGGGGCGCAGGGCGTGGAGGGCTGGGTGGGGTGTAGTGTGAGGGGTATCTCGGCGGTGGTGGTGGTCGTGGTGGATCCTGCAGGCGCCAGGTCCCGGAGGGAAACGGTGTCCTGACGGCCGTCGGGGTATTCATTAAAGGCGTAGTGTTGGTTTGAGTGTAGCAGTAGTACCCTCTCTACTAGTGGGTCCGTTTTGTGTGTCCGGACGTGCTTCCGGAGGAGAACCGGGCCCGGTGTCCTCAACCAAGATGGGAGCGAAGCTCCCGTGGTAGTGCCCCTAGGGAAAACAAATAGTCGTTTGTGAGGGGTCTGATTAGTGGCAGTGCACAGGAGGGACCTAATTGCATGGAGCGCGTCGGGGAGGACCTCCGGCCAGTGGGAGGTCGGGAGATTCCTGGACCGGAGGGTCGGTAGGAATTTCTTCCAGACCGTCGCGATCTCCCTCTCCACCTGCCCGTTCCCCCTGGGGTTATAGCTGGTAGTCCTGCTCGAGGCGATGCCCTTGTCGAGCAGGTACTGACGCAGCTCGTCACTCATGAAGGACGAAGCCCTGTCGCTGTGTACGTAGCTGGGGAAACCGAACAGGGTGCAGACACTGTGCAAGGCTCTGATGACTGTGTGGGAGGTCATATCGGGGCACGGGATGGCAAAGGGGAAGCGGGAGAATTCGTCTATGACGTGAGGAAGTTCACATTTCGATTGGTCGAGGGGAGTGGCCCTGTCTGGTCTATAGAAGTGCGGTTTACACTCCGCTCAGATCGGGCAATCCCTGGTGATGGCTTTTACCTCCTCGGTGGAGAAAGGCAGATTTCGGGCTTTGACGTAGTGGGCGAGCCGGGTGACCCCCAGGTGGCAGAGGTCATTGTGGATAGCCTTTAGGCGGTCGTCTTGCGCGCTGGCGCACGTGCCACGGGTCAGGGCATCTGGGGGCTCGTTGAGCTTCCCCAGTCGGTACATAATATCGTAATTGTAGGTGGAGAGTTCGATCCTCCACCTCAAGATTTTATCGTTTTTTGTTTTGCTCCTTTGTGAGTTGTCGAACATGAAGGCAACCGATCTCTGGTCGGTGATGAGGGTAAACCTCCTACCTGCGAGGTAGTGCCTCCAGTGCCGTACGGCTTCCACAATGGCTTGAGCTTCCTTTTCGACTGAGGAGTGTTGAAGTTCCGAAGCGGAGAGGGTTCGGGAGAAGGCGACTGGTCTCCCTGGCTGATTCAGAGTGGCGGCGAGAGTGACCGCTGAGGCATCGCTCTCCACCTGAAAGGGGACGGATTCATCTACTGCCCGCATGGCGGCTTTGGCAATGTCCTCCTTGATGCAGTTGAAGGCCTGGCGGGCCTCTGCTGACAGAGAATAGTGGGCGGGCTTTGTCCACATACTGGGGGACCCACTGACTGTAATAAGAGAAGAATCCCAGGCACCTCTTGAGGGCCCTGGGACAATGAGGGAGAGAGAGCTGTAAGAGGGGGCGCATACGGTCCGGGTCGGGGCCTAGGACTCCGTTTTCCACGACATAGCCGAGGATGGCTAGTCTGGTAGTGCGGAAAACGCATTTCTCCTTATTGTAGGTGAGGTTGAGTTTCTGGGCGGTTTGGAGAAATCAGTGGAGGTTGGTGTCGTGGTCCTGCTGATCATGGCCGCAGATGGTGACATTGTCCAAGTATGCAAACGTGGTCCGCAGCCCGTACTGGTCCACCATTCGGTCCATTGCTCGTTGGAACACCAAGACCCCATTCGTGAAGCCAAAGGGGACCCGGGGGAAATGGAAGAGGCGGCCATCGGCCTCGAACGCCGTGTAGTGGCGGTCCTCCAGGCGGATTGGGAGCTGGTGGTATGCAGACTTCATATCCACCGTGGAGAATATGCGGTACTGGGCGATCTGGTTGACCATGTCTGCAATTCTGGGGAGGGGGTACGCATCGAGGTGCGTGAACCGGTTAATGGTTTGGCTATAATCAACCACCATCCGGAGCTTTTCCCCGGTCTTGACGACCGCCACCTGAGCTCTCCAGGGGCTGTTACTGGCCTCTATGACTACCTCACGTAGGAGCCGCTGGACTTCGGCTCGGATGAATACTCTGTCCTGCAGGCTGTACCGCCTGCTGCGAGTGGCTACTGGTTTAAAGTTAGCCGTTAGGTTAGCGAACAGTGGAGGGGGGACGATTTTTAGGGTCGCTAAGCTGCATATAGTGAGAGGAGGTAGGGGTCCCCTGAAGCTGAGTGTGAGGATCTTGAGGTTGCATTGAAAGTCGAGCCCGAGTAAGAGTGGGACGCAGAGGTCGGGGAGTATGTACAGCTGGAAATTAGAGTAGCTGGCGCCCTGAATCGTTAGGGTCGCAACGGTGCGCCCTTGTATTTGGACCGAGTGCGAGCCCGAGGCGAGGGAGATAGTTTGCCGTGCAGGGAAGATAGGGAGCGAACAGCGTCTTACCAGGTCAGGATGCACGAAGCTCTCGATGCTCCCGGAGTCGAAGAGACACGGTGTCTTGTATCCGTTGACTTGAACGGACATCATCGAGCTCCGGAGGTGCTTCGGACGTGACTGGTCCAACGTGACTGCGTTGAGTTGTGGGTAGTCGGCGGCTCGATCAGCAGTGCTGGAGTGGCCCCGTGATAACTGTCCGCGGAGGTCGTAGTTGTCGGGATGAACATCGGGTGATGGCCAAGATGGCGGCCCCCGTTGATCGCACGTGGCGGGTGGAGGCGGAGTCGGCAGACACGCTGCAACGTTGCGAGGCCTGTGGGCCTGCGAGTTGGGGGAGCGATTGTTCTGGACTGCGGGGGAGTTAGAGGATTTTGATTTCGCCAGGCATACTTTAGCATAATGTCCTTTTTGACCGCAGCTGCTGCAGGTCGCGTTGCGGGCCGGGCAGTGCTGCCGTGGGAGTTGGGGCTGGCCACAAAAATGGCACGCTGGCGCTCCATAGTGAGTGGGTGGCCGCGCGGCGCAGGCCTGGGGCAGTCGCTGGTCGGGGGTCCACGATGGCGTCGCTTGGTCTGTGGGGAATGAGTTGAGACCTTGAAACGCGACCTCCATAGTGGTTGCTAGCGCTACCGTGTCCTCCAAGTTCTCGGCCCCTTTTTCGAGTAGTCGCTGGCGCACATAGTTAGACAGGACCCCCGCAACATACACATCACGGACAGCGAGTTCCATATGCTGGGAGGCAGTTACAGCCTGAAAGTTGCAGTCCCGAGCAAGGGCTTTCAAGTCGCGCAGGAAGTCCTCTAGCGACTCTGCGGGGTGCTGGCGACCGGTAGTGAAAATGTGCCGCGCGTAGACCTCGTTTACCGGCCGCAGATATAATAGGTCGAGCATAGCGAGGGCCTCAGTGTAGGAGTCGGTACAGTTGAGTTGCGTAGAGATGCGATGGCTCCACCGTGCGTGCAGTAGGCTGAGTTTCTGCTCCTCTGTAGTAGCGGAGGTAGTCGATGCAGCCAGGTAGGACTTGAAACACCGAAGCCAGTGTAGGAAGATTTCCTTCGCCTCTGCAGCCTGTGGGCCGAGTTGTAGTCGATCAGGTTTGAGGGCTGATTCCATAGTAGTTTTCTTAAGTCTATTAAATTGATGTGACCATCAATTCACTCAAGACACGATTGGAAGTAAACTGTGGTTTTAATAGACTTACAACTGAGCCTGCCTGCGACCAGAAGAACTGAGGGCAGGCTCACACAGCTGCAGCACTTTATACTTCCGGTAGTGGGAGGGGCCATGGGCGGAGCCGAGGGTGGAGCCGTTTACAAGCTCCTCATCTCCCCCTGTGGGCAGAGCCGCGCAACGGCTCACAGACAGAGCCCACAAGGACACAATACTATACAGTGTGAATTATATGAAGTACATTCACCACAATCCTGAACCCTCAATTCTAACTGGCTCACTGTCCAAATATGTAAGGGGGAGGGGAAATGTTTCCAGGCCAGTCGCTGGGTGTCAGAAACTTGTGGCGTGATTGATTTGAATTTGAATCAGATATTTACATTTTCCGTAAATATTACTGGACTGATAGTTCTACGGCGATAGATTCAATGCGGTGTTATCGAACTGTTGCTGGTGTCCTTTATCCATTTTACAAATTATTGCCAGGAACGGCGAGTTTTGGGACCTAGTATATTTGATGTTTGCACCCTGGTACACTTGGTGTTTGCGACCTGGTACACTTGGTGTTTGCGACCTGGTACACTTGGGGGGCGATTCTCCGCTGCCCACGACGGGTCGGAGAATAGCGGGAGGGCCTTCCCGACATTTTTCCCGACCTCCCGCTATTCTCCCCCCCCCCCCCCCCCCCCCCCGCCACGGCCGCCCCACGACACGAATTGCTGCTCGCCGTTTTTTACGGCGAACAGCGATTCTCCCCAGGCCGATGGGCCGAATTCCCAGGCCTTTACGGCTGTTTTCACGAATGCAAACACACCTGCTCTCACCGTTCGTGAAAACGGCCGCAAAGTGCCGTTCTGGACAACCATGGCACCGATTGGCACGGCCGCAACAGAATGGGGATGAGAAAAATATCAGCCATGATTGAATGGCGGAGCAGACTCGATGGGCCAAGTGGCCTAATTCTGTTCCTATGTCTTATGGTCTTATGGTGACTGTATCGACATGCCTCACAACCCAAAGTGCCACCTGAGCTGGTTCCAAATCTTACAGGATGCCACCACCACCACCAGACTAGGTGTATACCTGGCCAGGGAGAACAGGAGAGGGGCCGTAACCAGCGCCTTTAAACACCCCCTCGCAGGAGGCCTCCTCCATTTGCACGCACTCCGATACGCCCCACCCCCTTACCGCCACACCTATTTCACATTCACAGCCCAGTAATAATGTTGTAAATTTGGTGATGCTAGCCCCCCTGCCCACTCTCCCCTTTGCCAGGAGGCTCTCCATATCATGGGTGTCTAACCTGCCCACACGCAGGCCAAATTTACCTTCTCCATCCTCACAAAAAATGCTTTTGGGAGGAAGTTGAGGAGAGTGTTAAACAAGTAACCACGGGGAAATTTCCATTTTTATGGTTTTCACTCTGCCGAGGAGAGTGGGCGAGCTTCCCATTTTTTCAGGGCCCCTCCCTGCCCCTCCACCAAGCTGGCCAAGTTCGGTTGTGCATTGTGACCCAACCATGAGCCACCTGAATACCAAAATACCTGAATCTCGTCTTGGCAGCTTAAACGGCAACTCTCCCGGTTCCCACCCCTCCCCGGGAATTCACCTTGTTCTCCGACATATTGAATTTGTACCCTGAAAAGAATCCAAACTTCCCCAAAAATCCCATTATTTATTCCAGACATACAAGCGGATCTGAGAGGTCCAGCAACAGGTTGTCCGGGTAGAGAGATGCCCTGTTCTCCCTGTCTCCTCTCACTATGCCTTCCTAGTCCTTCGATGCCAGACATGCAGTGGCCAGGGGCTCCATAGCTCGAGTAAATAACAGTGGCGGTGACGGGAATCCCAGTCCCATGTCCTTATGAAGTGGGAAATACCCCAAATTCACCACATTGGTCCTCACACACGCCGTGGGGACGGCAGAGAGCAATCTGACCCAGGAGATGAATGTTGGCCCAAACCCAAACCGTCCCAGGACCTCGGACAGGTACCCCCACGCCACCCAGTCACATGCCTTCTCTGCACCCATGGAAATAATAACTTCCGGCACCTTCCCCCGGACGCGGTCATCAACATGTTCAGAAACTGTCCAATGACAACTGTCGCCCCCTGACAAAGCCTGTCTGATCCTCAGAGACCACCTCCGGTGCACACCCCTCCAATCGCCTCGCCAAAACCTTCGCCAAAACCTTCACCAAAACCTTCGCCAAAACCTTCGCCAAAATCTTCACCAAAACCTTCGCCAAAACCTTCGCCAAAACCTTCACCAAAACCTTCACCAAAATCTTCACCAAAACCTTCACCAAAACCTTCACCAAAACCTTCGCCGAAACCTTCGCCGAAACCTTCGCCAAAATCTTCACCAAAACCTTCACCAAAACCTTCGCCGAAACCTTCGCCAAAACCTTCACCAAAACCTTCACCAAAACCTTCGCCAAAACCTTCACATCCGTTTTCACCAAGGATTTGGTTTCAGATTCCAGCATCCGCACGAATTGCTTTTATCCAGTTTTTTTCACTAAAGAAATGGGCTGATAAGACCCACACTCTACCAGATCCTTTTCCTTCTTTGGGGTCAAGGAGATGGATGCTTTCTCCAATGTAGCAATTCCTCCCATGCCCACGACGCATTATACATCCCTGGAGATGTTGAGGCAACACTGCCGAGAACTATTTATAAAATTCCACTGGGAAGCTATCCGGCCCAGTACCTTCCCCAAATGCATCAACCCAATGCCCTCCATTACCTCCTGCAGCGCCAATGGCATCTCCAATCCCTGTTCCCTCCACTCCTTCACCACCAGGAATTACAGCTCATCTAGAAAGTGTTCCATCTCCACCCAGGGCTCGAAATTATAACACCCCCCATAAAATGTCCCAAATGCCCCGTTAATGTTTCCCAGGGTCGTCACCAGCCCGCAATCTCCCCACCCCTAACTTGAGCTAACTCCCATGTGGCTGCCTGCCATATCAACCAATGGACGAACAGGTGGTTGGCCTTCTCCCCGTGCTCATAAAACTCCCCTTGCGCAACGGAGCTGCCCCACCACCCTCCCGAGCAATACCTGACTCCACCTGCAGCCTCTTCCTTTCCGCTTACAGCTCTCTCATCGGGGCCGCTGAACACCATCAGTCCACCTCCAGAATTACCTCAACCAACCTCTGCCTCTCACCCTTATCCCTGTCAACCTTATAGGATATCACTTCGCCCCTAACCACTGCCTTCAATGCTTCCCGAAACGTGGGGGACAAAACCTCCCAGTTCTGGTTAAACTCCATGTAGTCCTCTATTGCAAAGCTGCCTTCTTACAGAACTCCTTGTCCACCAGGAATGCTGAATCTAATCTTCATGGGGGACTCGGTCCGTTTCAACCCTCACGTCCACCTGATGCGGCGCATGGTTCGAAAGTGTGAAAATAGATAAATCCCCTGGACTGGATGGGATTTATCCTAGGATTCTCTGGGAAGCTAGGGAGGTTATGCTGCATTTGGGACATTTTATGGGGGGTGTTATAATTTCGAGCCCTGGGTGGAGATGGAACACTTTCTAGATGAGCTGTAATTCCTGGTGGTGAAGGAGTGGAGGGAACAGGGATTGGAGATGCCATTGGCGCTGCAGGAGGTAATGGAGGGCATTGGTGTTAGTGAGGCCACACCTGGAGTATTGTGTTCAGTTTTGGTCTCCTTACCTGAGAAAGGATGTACTGGCACTGGAGGGTGTGCAGAGGAGATTCAGTAGGTTAATCCCAGAGCTGAAGGGGTTGGATTACGAGGAGAGGTTGAGTAGACTGGGACTGTACTCGTTGGAATTTAGAAGGATGCGGGGGATCTTACAGAAACATATAAAATTCTGAAGGGAATGGATAGGACAGATGTGGACAGTGTGTTTTCACTGGCGGGTGGAGCAGAACTAGGGGGCATAGCCTCAAAATAAGGTGAAGTAGATTTAGGACTGAGCTCAGGAGGCACTTCTTGATTGATTGATTGATTGATTGATTGATTGATTGATTGATTGATTGACTTGATTCATTGTCACATGTACTGGAGTACAGTGAAAAGTATTTTTCTGCGGCCGAGGGAACGTACGCAGTACGTACAAAGTAGACAAAAGAATAATCAACAGAGATCATTGACCAATGGTACACTGACAAACAGTGATTGGTTACAGTGTGGAACAGGGGCCAAACAAAGCAAATACATCTTCACCCAAAGGGTTGTGAATCTATGGAATTCCTTGCCCAGTGAAGCAGTTGAGGCTCCTTCATTAAATGTTTTCAAGATAAAAAGTTTTTTGAAGAATAAAGGAATAAAGAGTTATGGTGTTCGGGTGGGAAAGTGGAGCTGAATCTACAAAAGATCAGCCATGATGGCCTACACCTGCTCCTAGTTCTTATGTTCGTATGTTTCTTGAGATCACGCTGAGTGAATCCTATTGGCTGAAGACTGACATCTGTGATGCTGGGGAGAGACCAAGATGGATCATCCACTCGTCACTTTTGGCTGAAGATTGTTGCAAATGCCTCAGCCTTGACTTTTGCACAGATGTGCTGGGCTCCTCCATCATTGAGGATGGGGATATTTGTGGAACCTCCTCCTCCAGTGCGTTGTTTAATTGTCCACCATCATTCATGGCTGGGTGTGGCAGGACAGCAGAGCTTAGATCTGATGCATTTGTTGTGGAATCGCTTAGTTCTGTCTATCACTTGCTGCTTATGCTGTTTGGCACACATGTAGTCCTGTGTTGTAGCTTCACCAGTTGAAACCTCATTTTGGGTCTGCCTGATGTTGCTCCTGGCATGCTCTCCTGCACTCTTCATTGAGCCAGGGTTGATCCCCTGGCTTGATGGTAATGGGAGAGTGGGGGATATGCCGGGCCATAGAACATAGAACGATACAGCGCAGTACAGGCCCTTCGGCCCACGATGTTGCACCGACATGGGAAGTCAAAAACTAAAGGCCATCTAACCTACACTATGCCCTTATCATCCATATGCTTATCCAATAAACTTTTAAATGCCCTCAATGTTGGCGAGTTCACTACTGTTGCAGGTAGGGCATTCCACGGCCTCACCACTCTTTGTGTACCTACCTCTGACCTCTGTCCTATATCTATTACCCCTCAATTTAAAGCTATGTCCCCTCGTGCTAGCCACCTCCATCCGCGGGAGAAGGCTCTCACTGTCCACCCTATCTAACCCTCTGATCATTTTGTATGCCTCTATTAAGTCACCTCTTAACCTTCTTCTCTCTAACGAAAACAACCTCAAGTCCATCAGCCTTTCCTCATAAGATTTTCCCTCCATGCCAGGCACCATCCTGGTAAATCTCCTCTGCACCCGTTCCAAAGCTTCCACGTCCTTCCTATAATGAGGCGACCAGAACTGTACGCAATACTCCAAATGCGGCCGTACCAGAGTTTTGTACAGCTGCAACATGACCCCATGGCTCCGGAACTCAATCCCTCTACCAATAAAGGCCAACACACCATAGGCCTTCTTCACAACCCTATCAACCTGGATGGCAACTTTCAGGGATCTAAGTACATGGACACCGAGATCCCTCTGCTCATCCACACTGCCAAGAATTTTACCATTAGCCAAATATTCCGCATTCCTGTTATTCTTTCCAAAGTGAATCACCTCACACTTCTCTACATTAAACTCCATTTGCCACCTCTCAGCCCAGCTCTGCAGCTTATCTATGTCCCTCTGTAATCTGCAACATCCTTCCACACTGTCTACAACTCCACCGACTTTAGTGCCGTCTGCAAATTTACTCACCCAACCTTCTGTGCCCTCCTCTAGGTCATTTATAAAAATGACAAACAGCAACGGCCCCAGAACAGATCCTTGTGGTACGCCACTCGTAACTGAACTCCATTATGAACATTTGCCATCAACCACCACCCTCTGTCTTCTTTCAACTAGCCAATTTCTGATCCACATCTCTAAATCACCCTCAATCCCCATGAGGTTTCAGATTGTGGTTGAATACAATTCTGCTGCTGATGATGGCCCACAGCGCCTCATGGATGCCCAGTTTTGTGTTAATAGATCTGTTCAAAGTCTATCTCAATTAGCACGGTGGTAGTGCCACACAACACAATGGAGGCTATCGTCAATGTGAAGTCGGAACTTTGTCTCCACAGGGACTGTGCGGTGGTCACTTCTACCGATCCTGTCATAGACAGATGCATCTGTAGCAGGCAGATTGGTGAGGATGAGGTCAAGTACGTTTTTCCCTCTTGTTGGTTCCCTCACCACCTGCTGTAGTCCCAGTCTAGCAGCACCATCCTCACAGGAGGTCTCTGGACTATCCCTCTTCCCCCCCCCCCCCCCACCCCCTCCCCTCCCCGCTATCAAGGTCCGCCATCCCAGTCTAATACGAACTAACTCCAGGCCACTCTCTAGTTCAGGTCCACCCAGCCACAGAAACACCTGCATCACCAGCACGCTCCCCCTACCAGCCCCTCTCCCCTTAATGCCCCCATCACCTCAAACCTCCCACCCTTCCAACCCAGCCTAACCGCATTGCTCCGATCTCCCTCCCTGGCTTCCCACCGCAGCCCTCCCCCACACTGCTTCCATTTACTAACATCTCTGCTGGCATGGCAACCCTTACCTGGAGATCCACTCAATGGACTCCAGTCAGGACACTTAAACAATCCTTCCCCCAACTCCCCCTCCCCAACCACCAAGCTTGGGAAAGAACCAGTCCAGCCCATCACCCCCTCCCACTGAAGCCCCCCCCCCCCCCCCATCTCCAGCAGGATAAAGAACCCGGGACGCGGAACCATCCCACCATCAACCATAACAAAAAGACTAGTACCTGCGGCTCTAACAATTCCCAATTCACATTAAAGAACATCAAAATTTACACATTCCCTCCCCCAAACAGTGCTTCCTGACAACGTCATTCACCTCCTGCGATGGTGTTCCGATAACGCTCCTTGTTCTTGTTTCCTACCCGCAGTTTACAAGGCTACAACGTCCCGAATCAGACCTTGCTCCGAAAGAGGTCTACCTTGGCCTTACTAACACCTGCTCACTGCTGGGCCAGGTCAGACCCAATGTCCTGATAGATCCGTATCCGCTGAGCCTCCCAGCTGCAATCTCGTGTGGCATTCATCCACCTCAAAATCCGCTCCTTCTCCTGAAACTTGTGAATCCGAACAATCACCACCCATGGCGGGTTTCCTGCTCTCGGCCTATGTCACAGCGATTGATGAGCCCGATCCACCTCTCGGGGATTCTCAAAAACCACCCCCCCAACCAGATTCCCAAACATCATATCCTCGTACCCTCAACCCCCTCCGGCAATCCGACCGAGGGGCTGGTTTAGCACAGGGCTAAATCGTTGGCTTTGAAAGCAGACCAAGCCAGACCAGCACGGTTCAATTCCTGTACCAGCCTCTCCGAACAGGCACCGGAATGTGGCGACTAGGGGCTTTTCACAGTAACTTCATTTGAAGCCTACTTGTGACAATAAGCGATTATTCATTTTCATTTTCATATGTATTTCTGAGGCTGTATAACATTAACATAGAACATAGAACAGTACAGCACAGAACAGGCCCTTCGGCCCTCAATGTTGTGCCAAGCATTGTCGAAACCAAGATCAAGCTATCCCACTCCCTGTCATTCTGGTGTGCTCCATGTGTCTATCCAATAACCGCTTGAAAGTTCCTAAAGTGTCCGACTCCACTATCACAGCAGGCAGTCCCTTCCACACCCTAATCACTCTCTGAGTAAAGAACCTACCTCGGACATCCCTCCTGTATCTCCCACCCTGAATCTTATAGTTATGCCCCCTTGTAACAGCTACATCCACCCGAGGAAATAGTCTCTGAACGTCCACTCTATCTATCCCCCTCATCATCTTATAAACCTCTATTAAGTCACCTCTCAACCTCCTCCGCTCCAAAGAGAAAAGCCCTAGCTCCCTCAACCTTCCCTCATAAGACCTATCCTGAAAACCAGGCAGCATCCTGGTAAATCTCCTTTGCACCCTTTCCAATGCTTCCACATCCTTCCTATAGTGAGGTGACCAGAACTGCACACAATACTCCAAATGTGGTCTCACCAGGGTCATGTATAGTTGCAGCATAACCCCACGGCTCTTAAACTCAAGCCCCCTGTTAATAAACGCTAACACACTATAAGCCTTCTTCACGGCTCTATCCACTTGAGTGGCAACCTTCAGAGATCTGTGGACATGAACCCCAAGATCTCTCTGTTCCTCCACATTCCTCAGAACCCTGCCGTTGACCCTGTAATCCGCATTCAAATTTTTTCTCCCAAAATAAATCACCTCGCACTTATCAGGGTTTGGATTGGATTGGATTGGATTGGATTTGTTTATTGTCACGTGTACCGAGGTACAGTGAAAAGTATTTTTCTGCAAGCAGCTCAACAGATCATTCAGTACATGGAAGAAAAGGGAATTAAACAAAATTCAAGAAAATACAGGAGAATACATAATAGGGCAACACAAGATATAATGTAACTACATAAGCATTGGCATCGGTTGAAGCATACAGGGTGTAGTGTTAATGAGGTCAGTCAATAAGAGGGTCAAACTCCATCTGCCATTTTTCGGCCCAGCTCTGCATCCTATCAATGTCTCTTTGCAGCCTACAACAGCCCTCCACCTCATCCACTACTCCACCAATCTTGATGTCATCAGCAAATTTACTGACCCACCCTTCAGCCCCCCTCCTCCAAGTCATTGATAAAAATCACAAATAGCAGAGGACCCAGCACTGATCCCTGTGGTACACCGCTGGTAACTGGTCTCCAGTCTGAAAATTTTCCATCCACCGCCACCCTCTGTCTTCTAGGTGATAGCCAGTTACTTATCCAATTGGCCAAATTTCCCTCTATCCCACACCTCCTTACTTTGTTCATGAGCCGACCATGGGGAACCTTATCAAACGCCTTACTAAAATCCATGTATACGACATCAACTGCTCTACCTTCATCTTCACACTTAGTTACCTCCTCAAAGAATTCAATCAAATTTGTGAGGCAAGACTTACCCTTCACGAATCCATGTTGACTATCCCGGATTAGCTGCATCTTTCCAAATGGTCATAAATCCTATCCTTCAGGACCTTTTCCATTAACTTACCGACCACCGAAGTAAGACTAACTGGCTTATAATTACCAGGGTCATTCCTATTCCCTTTCTTGAACAGAGGAACACCATTCGCCACTCTCCAGTCCTCTGGCACTATCCCCATGGATAGTGAAGACCCAAAGATCAAAGCCAAAGGCTCTGCAATCTCGTCCCTTGCCTCCCAAAGAATCCTTGGATATATCTCATCTGGCCCAGGGGACTTGTTGACCCTCAGGTTTTTCAAAATTGCTAATACATCCTTCCTCAGAACATCTACCTCCTCCAGCCTACCCGCCTGTATCACACTCTCATCCTCAAAAACATGACCCCTCTCCTCGGTGAACACTGAAGAAAAGTATTCATTCAACGCCTCTCCTATTTCTTCTGACTCCATGCACAAGTTCCCACTACTGTCCTTGACCGGCCCTAACCTCACCCTGGTCATTCTTTTATTTCTCACATAAGAGTAAAAAGCCTTGGGGTTTTCCTTGATCCGACCCGCCAAGGACTTCATGCCCCCTCCTAGCTCTCCTAAGCCCTTTTCTCAGCTCATTCCTTGCTACCTTGTAACCCTCAAGCGACCCAATTGAACCTTGTTTTCTCATCCTTACATACTCTTCCTTTTTCCTCTTGACAAGACATTCAACCTCTTTTGTGAACCATGGTTCCCTCACATGGCCATTTCCTCCCTGCCTGACAGGGACATACCTATCAAGGACACGCAGTATTTGTTCCTTGAACAAGCTCCACTTTTCATTTGTGCCTTTCCCTGACAGTTTCTGTTCCCATCTTATGATCCCTAATTCTTGCCTGATTGCATCATATTTACTCCTCCCCCAATTATAAACCTTACCCTGCCGTATGGCCCTATCCCTCTGCATTGCAATAGTGAAAGACACCGAATTGTGGTCACTATCTCCAAAGTGCTCTCCCACAAACAAATCTAACACTTAGCCCGGTTCATTACCCAGTACCAAATCCAATGTGGCCCCCCTTCTTGCCAGCCTATCCACATATTGTGTCAGGAAACCCTCCTGCACACACTGTACAAAAACTGCCTCATCCGAACTGTTCGACCTATAGAGATTCCAATCAATATTTGGAAAGTTAAAGTCACCCATGACAACTTCCCTGAGACCTCCACACCTAGCCATAATCTGTTTTGCAATTTCTTCCTCCACATCTCCATTACTATTTGGGGGCCTATAGAAAACTCCTAACAATGTGACCGCTCCTTTCCTATTTCTAACTTCGGCCCATATTACCTCAGTGGGCAGATCCCCTTCGAACTGCCTTTCTGCAGCCGTTAAACTATCCTTGATTAACAATGCTACTCCTCCACCTCTTTTACCACCTTCCCTACTCTTACTGAAACATCCATACCCCGAACCTTCCAACAACCATTCCTGTCCCTGTTCTAACCATGTCTCCGTAATGGCCACACCATCGTAGTCCCAAGTACCAATCCACGCTCCAAGTTCATCTACCATATTCCGGATGCTCCTTGCATTGAAGTAGGCACAATTCAACCCACTTTCCTGTCTGCCAGTACACTTCTGTGACCTTGATAACCTCCTCAGTACCTCACTACTCTCAACCCTGGCTTCTGGACTACAGCTCGTTTTCCCATCCCCCTGACAAATTAGTTTAAACCCCCCCCGAAGAGCCGTAGCAAATTTCCCTCCCAGGATATTGGTGCCCCTCTGGTTCAGGTGCAAACCGTCCTGTCTGTACAGGTTCCACCTTCCCCAGAATGTGCTCCAATTATCCACATTCCTGAAACCCTCCCTCCTAAGGCTCTGGTTAGACCCCATTTGGAGTATTATGAGCAGTTTTTGGCCCCGTATCTAAGGAAGGATGTGCTGGCCTTGGAAAGGGTCCAGAGGAGGTTCACAAGAATGATCCCTGGAATAAAAAGCTTGTCGTATGAGGAACGGTTGAGGACTCTGGGTCTGTACTTGTTGGAGTTTAGAAGGATGATGGGGGATCTTATTCAAACTTACAGGGTACTGTGAGGTCTGGATAGAGTGGACATGGAGAGGATGTTTCCACTTGTAGGAAAAACTAGAACCAGAGGACACAATCTCAGACTAAAGGGACAATCCTTTAAAAAAGAGGTAAAGAGGAATTTCTTCAGCCAGAGGGTGGTGAATCTGTGGAACACTTTACCGCAAAAGGCTGTGGAGGCCAAATCACTGAGTGTCTTTAAGACAGAGATAGATAGGGTCTTGATTAATAAGGGGATCAGGGGTTATGGGGAGAAGGCAGGAGAATGGGGATGAGAAAAATGTCAGCCATGATTGAATGGCGGAGCAGACTGGATGGACCGAGTGGCTTGATTTTGCTCCTATGTCTTGTGGTTTATGGTCTTATTTGTAAATTCTGCTCCTGGATCGATTCTCCTGGTCATCGCCGCTGGCCATCAACAATTTTTTTTTTTTTTGTAAGTTTAGAGTACGCAATTCATTTTTTCCAATTAAGGGGCAATTTAGTGTGGCTAATTCACCTCCCTGCACATCTTTATGTATTTAGGGGTGAAACCCACGCAAACACGGTGGAGAATGTGCAAACTCCACACAGATAGTGCCTTCAACAATTTCTGGGCCTCTCCCGGAATAATAATAATAATCACTTATTGTCACAAGTAGGCTTCAATTAAGTTACTGTGAAAAGCCCCTAGTCGCCACATTCCAGCGCCTGTTTGGGGAGGCTGGTACGGGAATTGAACCCGCACTGCTGGCCTTGTTCTGCATTTCAAACCAGCTGTTTATCCCACCGTGCTAAACCAGCCCCTACTGGCAAATCCGCCTCCAAAGACACGATCTGGTCACTGTGATCAGACATCGCCCTCTCCACCCTTGGATCATCTCAGCCTGCGACTACTGCTCCACTTGTTCCAAACCCCGCTAGAGGAGCTACTGCTCCCTCGGTCGCCTTGTACACGTCCTCTGACATCTCCTGCTGATTCTTAAATTCTCCTTTGATGAACTCCACCAATTGATCCACGGGCAATGGGACTGGCGATGAGGACGCAGCGAGCTCCGCCATGCTTCCTGTTGCTACACCTCGAGGCTCAGCCCCATCTTGAGCTGAGGTTTCAGTTGATTGAAGTTGGGTGTTGTAACCCGGCAACATTCCACATTAAAGGGCAATCAACTCACTCCAGTTATGTTGTCCCTTTTCCACCAAATCCCCATTAACCGGGTAGAAAGAGCCAAACCCTGAGTCTCCGAGCGGGAGCCTCCTTGTGCGCGGCTGATCAGCTCGTTGCCGCCACTGGAAATTGCAATCACATCTCATTAACAGGGTATATCACAGCCTCCCTCCCAAGATCCAAGTAGCTCCCTGGAGGGCAGTCACCCAGGCACTGTTTAACATTCCTATTTGAAAATGGGAAGCTAGGGCAATGGCTGTTCAGGGGATTGGAGGAGGTGGGTGGCTGTCTTTGAAATCGGGCAAGCAGTCCGGGAGTTCTGGAACTGTGCTCGAGGTGGAAAGGGGGGGGGTGGGGGGGGGGGCGAGAAGCCCCTGGGTCTTGGGCACAGGGGAAGCCACTGGGTGAGGGAGTACTTGGTTGGCAGACTGGACACCATTGGTCGGGGGTGGGGGGGGGCTGAGGGACTCAGCGCCCACGGGTCCGTAGGACCACCCCCAGGATTGTGTATACCGATACCAGGGCAGCAGCATCGACACAGGCTCAAGGCCGCAACCCATGTGCAGTGGCCAGTCATACAGCCTGGGGGCCCAGCTGCCCATCAGGCCAGGGAGGGGTTCAGAGAGGGAGGCCAGCAACAGCCCAAGGTGTACAGGCTTCAATGGTCATTTGAGGAAATGTTAAACAGCATGTGCAGCAGGAAGCTCCACCTCAACAAGGGGATGGTGCGGGACCTGTGCCACGTCTTTGTAGACTTGGCACCACGTGGAGCAGGAGGACACCACAGCCCTGAATTTCTACACATTGTGTTCATTCCAGGGATTGAGCAGCGACTTATGTGGCATTTCACAAGCTCAGCCCACGGGTGCATCCATCATGGATGCCCAGGCAGCTGGACCAGATCCAGCAAGATGCCCGTGCAGCAGGATTCTCCAGGGGGTAATTGAGGGATGCACACTGGGCAGTTCGAGAGTGCCCTTCATTAACATCCACCCTCGAATGTCCAACTCTGAGTGACCACCACATCTGGATCATGTGCGTGTGTGCATGCTTCCCAGGGAGTGTGCAAGACAGCTACACCTGGGACACACACAGATCCCCGGCAGCTTCGAGGACCACCCCACGATGATGGGTTGGCTCGTGGGGGATAAGGAGTACCCGCTGAGGACCAGGGTAATGATGCCAGTCCGGACGCCAGTGACCAATGCGGAGACCGGACATTAGAAGGCCCCTGTGGCCACGCGCACTGTCATTGAACGTTGGGTCCATCAATCTGCTCAAAATGTGGTTCCGATGCCTCGGCCACTCTGCTGGTCAAAATCATAGAAATTCCATAGTGCAGAAGGAGGCCATTCAGCCCATCGAATCTGCACCAACCCTCTAAAACAGAACTCCACCTAAACCCACTTTCCCATCCTATCCCAATAACCCTTTAAGCTAGCCCACATACCCATGGACACCAAGGGACAAATATCATGGCCAATCCACCTAACTTGCACATCTTTGGACTGCGGGAAGAAACCAGAGCACCCGGAGGAAACCCACACGGGAACGGGGAGAACGTGCAGACTCCGCACAGACAGTGACCCGAGGCTGGAATTGGTGCCCTGCAGTACACCCCCCAGAGGGTCACCTGTTTCGTGTGGTCTGCTTTGCCCTCCACAACTGGCACAGCAGCGGGCAATGTGCTGCAGGTGGAGGAGGAGGGACATGCGGCCTCGGCTGAGGAAGAGAGTGAGAAGATCCTGGAGGGGCTGGAGGATGAGCCCGGGAAGGACCCGAGGGTGCAGCTGGAAGATGGAGGATAGGTGGCAGTGAGGGTCGGGCATGCCAGAGCACAAGGAGTTCCCTCATGCTCGCCCGCCTCTCATAGGACAGGGCTTTGTCTGTCATCCCACCCAGTTCCCCCCTTCCCACCCATCTCCTCTCCACCCACTGCACCCCCCCCCCCCCCCCATCACCCTCTTCCACCCTCCAAGGGTCTGTATATCATCACCCCAGGGTCAGATCTGTCAGTGAGTCAATATACTAGGCAGGAGAGTGATGATCAGTCACTGGGCCCAAACCTCTGGTCTCATTTTATGCCAAAATCTGACTCCTGTCTTTCTGCTGACAGAGCTTCGCACCCATCAGCTCCGTGCGGTACGAGTCGGGGGGCCCACGTCTGGGACCACTTTGCCCAGGAGGGGGTGGGGGCCGGATCTGGGGGACTGCTGGGGGTATCAGGGGGTGGAGGTGCAGACCGACCCGCAATGCAGAATAACGTGATGGAGGCTTCACATGTCTCAGGCGTAACGTGTTTTAATGGTGAGCAATTTCATAGAATTTACAGTGCAGAAGGAGGCCATTCAGCCCATCGAGTCTGCACCGGCTCTTGGAAAGAGCACCCTACCCAAGATCAACACCTCCACCCTATCCCCATAACCCAGTAACCCCACCCAACACTAAGGGCAATTTTGGATACTAAGGGCAATTTATCACGGCCAATCCACCTAACCTGCACATCTTTGGACTGTGGGAGGAAACCGGAGCACCCGGAGGAAACCCACTCACACACGGGGAGGATGTGCAGACTCCGCACAGACAGTAACCCAAGCCGGAATCGAACCTGGGACCCTGGAGCTGTGAAGCAATTGTGCTAACCACAATGCTACCGTGCCGCAATTGAAACCCTAACTGTCCCCAGCTACCAATGGGGCCGCGCCCCCTCCTCCCAGTGCGCTCTCAGTGATCCTCAATCGTTTTCATCTTCCGAACTCTGCTCCTCCCTCTGGGTGAGTCCCCAGGGTACACCTCACAGGTGGAGGCAGCTGCTCTTTTCCACGGTTTGTGGCCTTTGATCCCCCTCGTGCCCATCCACTGGAGGGCCTGCAGCTGGAGGGCCTCGCCCGCCTCAATGTTCCGCCCATTGACCTTGTGACAAGCCATTGTCGGGGGTGGGGCCTATAGAGGGCTCCAAGTTGGTCTCCTCCGCTCCCTCCTCCTGGACGTCCCCATATGGCCGTGGGGGTCACCTTGGTACGGAGGGGCGGCTGGAGTTACCTCTGCCAGCCCTGACCCCTCCCCATTGCCTGCACCATAGTATCGACGCCCTCTGCGATGCCCCTCTGAGACTGGGCCATGCTCTGGAGCACTTCGGCAAGGTCCACCTGCATCAGGGACATGCTGACAAGTCCCTCAGCCATGGCTGTCCCAGACTGAGCAACACCTTGGACACCACCAGGCATGGTGCTGACATCATACACCAGGCTCTCCACTGCAGTGACCAGCTCAGCAGTATTAGCCTTGGTGCCAACCATTGCTGGCACCATCTCCTGCATCTGTAATCTTTGGGATTCCTCCAATCGGCTGTGCACTCGGTGGAGAGTCACTGTCATCCCCTCTAACTCTCACAGCCACACCACAGCGTCTGCATCATCACCCAGGATAACCTGGTCCAGAGGCTGGGTCCTGGGATCCAGCAGACCTCCGACTGCTGTTTCCCCTGGAAATTGCTGCCTCTAACCCAAACTCTAACCCTGAGTAGATCAGCAACTGGGTGGTGCTCACCAGTGCAGCCTGGTGGAGGCCGTTGAGTTTCTTACGGCATCGATCGAGGTCCTTCTTGTGACATTCCCAGGGCTGACGGCCTCTTAGTGCTACCCCACTTGGTGCTTCTCCCATTATATCAACCCCTTGATGTTTGGGACCTGGTACACCTGGGTGTTTGATACCTGGTACACTTGGTGTTTGGAACCTGGTACACTTGGTGTTTGGGACCTGGTACACTTGGTGTTTGGGGCCTGGTACACTGGGTGTTTGATACCTGGTACACTTGGTGTTTGGGACCTGGTACACTTGGTGTTTGGGACCTGGTACACTTGGTGTTTGGGGCCTGGTACACTTGGTGTTTGGGACCTGGTACACTTGGTGTTTGGGACCTGGTACACCTGGTGTTTGGGACCCTGTTTACTGGGTGTTTGGGACCTGGTACACTTGATAATTAGGGCTTGGTGCAATTTGTCTTTCAGAACTGGTACACTTCAAGTTTGAGCCTGATACACTCAGTGTTTCGGACCATGTACGCCTGCTGTTTGTGGTATGGGACGCAGTACACTTTTAATTTGGTTTCTGGTACATATGATGTTGGGTTCCTTGTACACTTTGCGTTTGAAAACAGGTATACTTAGTTGTTTGACCTGGTACACTTGATGGTTGGAACCTGGTATACTTCGTGTTTGGGGCCTCGTAGATTTGGTATTTGCGACCGGTACAATTGGTGTTTCGTGTCTGGTACACATGGTACATGGGACCAGGCAGATTGGTCTTTGGGAGCTGTGACGATTGCTTTTTTGGAACTTGGTACATTTGGTTTTGAGAAGCTGATACACCTGGTCTATGGGACCTGGTGCGTGTGGTGAATGGGTCTGATACTCTTGGTGTTTGGAAACTATTATAACTGGCGTTTGGGGCCCTATATAATTGGTGTTTTGCACCTGGTACACTTGGTGTTTGGGGTCTACACCTAGTGTTTGGGACCTGGAATACTCGGTATATGAAGCCTGGTACATCTGGGCCAGGATTCTCTGTCCCGCGGCCAAGTTCTGACACCGGCGGCAAAAGCAGCGCAAGCCACTTCGGCGTCAACAGGCCTCCAAGCCCAGGTAGTCACCCCTTCTGAGGGGGCTATGACGGCGCTAGAGTGGTGTCGCTGCTCCGGTGCTCGAAAGCCAGCGCTCCACAGCCGCTGCTGATCCATCATGCGCGTGGATTCCTGTCTCCACGTGGCCCTCTGGCAATATGGCTGAGCCAGACAGGGCACCGGCATGGAGGAATATAGGCCCCCATGGAATTAGCCCGCCTGCCGATTGGTAGACCCCGATCGTGGGCCTGGCCACCTTGGCGCCCCCCCCCCCCCCCCCCCCCCGGAATCGGATACCGCCGCCCGCTCACCAGAACAGCCCCCGCAGCCAGAACTCCGCAGTCCCGCCAGATGAGACCATGCATAACCCACACCAGCAGGACATGGCCGAGCTCGGTGGGGACGCGGCCCGTCGAGGCCCGGAGAATCGCCGGGGTGGGGGGGGGGGGGGGGGTGGGGGGGGGGGCGGCTACTTTCAGCGGTTCTCGACCGGCGCGGCGGCGACCCCGTGGACACCCGAGAAAGCCTGAAACCTCTCCAATGTTCCCGTGATCCTTCCATACTCTCCAACGGGTCCGACACAAACAACAACAGTTTGTCCACGTACAATAACACCCAGTGCTCCCTGCCCCCCCCTCACAATCCTGTGCCACTCCACTGACCCCCTAAGGGTCATCATCAAGGGGTTAATCGCCAGTGCGAACAACAACCGTGACAGCAAATACCCCTGTCTCACACTATGAAGACCAAAGCTCCATCAACTCATCCCATTTGTACATACATTTGCCATCGGGGCCACATATAACAAAAGCACGCACGCCGCAAACTTGGGGCCAAACCCAAACCTACCCAAGATCTCAAATAGATATCTCCACTCCACCCGATCTAAAGCCTTCTCTGCATCCATAGAGACAATGACCCCCGGCACCCGACCCACTGACTGAGTCATAACCATATTTAGCAGCCTCCTGATACTGCAGGGCTGCCGGCCCTTTACGAACCCCGTTTGATCCTCCATGACCACTGGCACACATCCCTCCATCCTCCCCGCCACCAACTTAGCCAGCACTTTCACGCCCGTGTGCAATATTGAAATGGGCCTATAGGACCCACACTCCAATGGATCCTTCCCCTTCTTTGGGATTAATGCCATCGACGACTGCGTCAGTGTTTCTGGCAGCTCCCCCTTCTCCAACGCCTCACTAAACATCCCCAACAAATGCGGTGCCAACTCTGTCGCGAACTCCTTATAAAATACCTCCAGAAAGCCACCCCCCCCCCCGGAGCCTTCCCCAACTGCATCCCACTAATACTGACAGTCACCTCCCTCAGCCCGAGCAGCTCCTCCAATGTCTGCCTCCTCTCTTCCTCAGACAGTGGAAACTCCAATCACATCCAGGAACCGTCCCATGTCCCCTTCCTCTCCACCCAGCTTAGCCCGGTGCAGCTTCTGTGGAATCCCTGACCACCTCACTTATCCATCCCGGCTCCGACGTTGCCTCCCATCTCTCCATTCGCACCTTTATGATTTCCCTGGGCGCAGCCTGCCTCCTCAGCTGGTGGGCCAACATGCGGCTCACCTTCTCCCGGTAGGCATATTGTACCCCCCTTGCCCTCTGCAGCTGCCCCACCGCATTTCCCGTTGTCAACCTATCGAACTGCCCCTGCAACCTCTTCCTTTCTGCCAACAATTCTTTGTGGTGTTCCCCAGCTTATTTTCTATCCACCTTGACTATCTCATCCAATGACTGTCCATGCTCCTCCCTCCTCCTCCTGTCCCTGTGCGCCTTGAACAAGATAATCTCACCTCGGACCACCTCCTTCAACGCCACCCAGAACGTGGCTGGTGACACTTCCCTGTTCTGATTAGTCTCCACATACTAACCCGATCACCTTCTCACAGAACCCCTTATCTGCCAACAAACCCGAATTTAGTCTCCATTCTCCCCCGGTTCTGAAACTTCACGGGTCAACCATTCCCATCTGTTCCATGTACCCTCCCAACTCCGTCGCCATCCTCACCATTCCTATGGACTTGGGGCTGGACCTGTGCACCCTCGGTTCCATCACGCAGTTAAAATCTTCACCCATAATCAATTGGTGTGTATCCAGCTCCGGGATTGTTCCCAGCAAAACCCTTCACAAATCCCACGTCATCCCAATTAGGTGCCTATTTGTTGACTAGCACCACCGGCGTCCCCTACAGCGCCCCACTCGCTATCACATACCTTCCCCCGGGCCCCGCACTTCCTTGGCCCCAACAAACCCCGTTCTTTTGATCAATAAATTGTCCACCCCCTGTGTCTTTGAGTCAAACCCCGTGTGGAATACCTGTCCCACCCACCCCTTCCTCAACTTAACCTGGTCCTTCACCCGGAGATACAACTCCTGTAAAAAGATCACCCTCGCTTTCAAACTCCTCGGGTGCGAAAATAAACCCGGGATCTCTTAATCGGTCTATTTAACCCCTAGATGTTAACCCCTAGTTATAATTCTTATTGGAGGCTTATGCCTCCACTCCCCTGTACCATCTGTCATCATCCCCTCTGGCTCTGCCTCCTCCAATCCCATCCTGAATCAACCCCATCCTAGATGGCTCCCCTCTCTGCCAATGACGATGCTCAGTCTCCAACTCTGCCATGTCGCAATCCCCCCTCCCCACGCTCCCTTCTCCCCCCTCCCCCTCTACCCACGTGGCCACCTCTCCCACCTCGCCTCCATTTACTAGCATTACCTGCCAACATGGCAGTTCCCACTCGAAGGGCCCCAGACACAGCCCTCCGCCCCTGCCCCACCAGATCCTCCTTAGCCTGTGCAAACGGTCCCCCACCCACCTGAATGCCCCTCAGCCGGGAACCGCACCAAATGGGCCCCACCATACGCACCTTTTACCCGGAAAGAAAAAACACCCAAAATCGCAAATCGGCCCCTCGAGAAAGAACAGTCCCACAGACAGCGGGGAGGGGGTGTGGGGAGGGGGAAGGGAGGGGGGGGGGGGTGATAATCCCTCACAAACTTACAATTCCCCAAAAGAACACCATCCTCCAGTAACACAAAACAGCCATAACCTCCAACCTGTACAGATTCAGCTCCTCCATCTCACACCCACTCCCAGTTCTCCCCGAGCTTATGGTCCTTTATAAAGTCATTGGCCGCTTCAGGCATTTCAAAATCATACTTCTGGCCTTCAAATGTGAAAGTGCTATTACTCCCTCAATGGCCTTCGACCAGTCACCGTGCATCTCCTTCCTTTGCTGGCAAAAGTCGTCTTTGAAGAAGGCCATCAACTGTTCCATCCGGCTCTTTCCCGCTGGCGTTGACCCTTCCTCCTCTGCCATTTTCCCAATCGTTGCTGTGCTGAAGGTCCCTTCCAATTACCCCAGCTACCCCACTGAGCAGTGCCTCCAAGCTGGAGCTGCCCTGTTTCGACCACTCACTCCATGGCCGCCACCGGGAGTCCTGTTCACCACTTTTAGCTGCGTCAGGCTCAGCTCTGCACATGAGAAGGTGGAGTTCACCCTTTGCCAAACTTCACTCCCCTATCTTAATGTCCAGTCCCTCCTTCCATCTTTCTCTTGTCTCCTTTAGTGGAGCCCCTGCCTCCTCTAACAGCCATCCATACATGTCTGTGCATTTACTGTCCCCTCATTGGTCTTGCACTAACACTCTGTCCAGAAGGGTGTGTCCAGGTAGCTGGGGGAATGTTGCAGCCTCCTTGCGGAGGAGTCTCGTTCCCTTTCAGGAGCTGGAACTTCTCCGTTAGGTCCCCCAGGGTCACTACTCTACCGTCTTTGGAGACCCCTTACTGTCACCACCCCTTCATCCCTTCTCCAGCTTTTGTAAATGCCGTCTATTTTTGCTGGAATGAACCTATGGTTTCTGCAGATGGGGCAGCAACAGCACCAAGGATATTTGAGCAGGGTTTTGAAAATTAATTTTAACTGAACATGTATGTAATTTTCAGTTTGCCATTTTTTTCTGAATGATCATCACAGTCAACCAACACACTTGTAAATTTGTTTTGTAATGTATTGTACGGTCTACATTTGTGTTATGTTCAACCACGCAACTGAAACATTCTTATGAGATATAATCTATTTTAAGCAAAAGGGTTACTCGGCTGTTTTTTGATACTAGGTCTGTAGTGCGAAGAAATCTTTATAACAGACATGTTTCTGAGTTTGAAATGGTGTCTGAGCTGCTTCCTGGTTTATCACTACCAAGCTCACCGAATGCTTGGCTGGGGGGAATGGGAGTGGGCGGTGGCCAGTGCCCACAGGAGCGTCCCAACAGAAGGTCTCCTCTGTCCGTGCTCATGCCACCTCCAGCTCCCCCAGCCACCACGCACCCTACATCTGCTGCCCAGCAGTAGAGGAGGAGGTTCGGCAGGGCCAGCCCCCCCCCCCCCACCCCCCTCCCCTACACCCCCACCCCCACCCCCGCTCTGCCCTCTCTGTAGAATGAATCCTGGAGTTATTTCCAGTCCACACAAATGCCATAACAAAAAACAACAAAGAAAAGTACAGCACAGGAACAGGCCCTTCGGCCCTCCAAGCCCATGCTGACCATGCTGCCCGACTAAACTACAATCTTCTACACTTCCTGGGTCTGTATCCCTCTATTCCCATCCTATTCATGTATTTGTCAAGATGCCCCTTAAATGTCACTATTATCCCTGCTTCCACCACCTCCTCCGGCAGCAAGTTCCAGGCACCCACTACCCTCTGTGTAAAAAACTTGCCTTGTACATCTACTCTAAACCTTGCCCCTCGCACCTTAAACCTATGCCACCTAGTAATTGACCCCTCTACCCTGGGGAAAAGCCTCTGACTATCCACGCTGTCTCTGTCCCTCATAATTTTGTAGACCTCTATCAGGTCGCCCCTCAACCTCTGTCTTTCCATGAGAACAAACCGAGTTTATTCAACCACTCCTCATAGCTAATGCCTTCCATACTAGCCAACATCCTGGTAAATCTCTTCTGCACCCTCTCTAAAGGCTCCACATCCTTCTGGTAGTGTGGCGACCAGAATTGAACACTATACTGTACTCCCAGTGTGGCCTAACTAAAGTTCTATACAGATGCAACATGACTTGCCAATTCTTATACTCAATGCCCCGGCCAATGAAGGCATGATTAATTTATCAAAATTGATGATGAAGGATTTGGGAATAGAGATCGGGAGCGATCTAAATTTTAAGAGGAACCTTCATAGATAGATATATTTCTGATTTTAAAATGGGTTAAAGGGCTATGGGGAGCAGGCAGGGAGGTGGATTTGAGACCAGGAAGAGATCAGCCAGGATCTGATTGAATAGCGGAGCAGGCTCGAGGGGCTGAATTGCCAACTTCTGCTCCTAATCCCTGTGTTCCTGTTCCTAGGTAACCTTGGCAGCATGTTCTGGATTATCATCTGCACTCTTCCTGCCCCCATTCTGTGGGTTACATACCTGCCAATGGCTTGTGACATTCTTCTGCAGAAGGTCTTCTTGGTGAGTAGGGCCATGTCCAGACTCCATGGAGGGCGCTGGGCCCAACCAGTCACCAACCTCACATCCACGCGGTGTGATGTGTAATCCGAGATTATCATCGCAGAGTATTCTGCCCCTACCACCCCTGGAGCACCGGGTTTTCCATTATGAAGACTATGAATAGGTTTGTGGACATAAGAGAAGAAGGAAAACCCCTTCTTCCTTGGATGTTTGAACCTCCATGGGTGTCCCCCACCCCCACAACCCCCCCCCCCCCCCCACCCTGGCATCTGTTCCATGGAAGTGGTTAATTCCCTTCCCATACATATGGACCTATCTGCCTTTGTGTCCTGCAGGCTGTTAAAATCTCCCCCCATGATCAGTCGGTGGGAGTTGAGGTCGGGGATCTTTGCCATAGTCTTTTTAATTAACTCGGTACAGGGCAGCACTGTGAAGCAGTGGTTAGCTCTGCTGCCTCACGGCACCAAGGATCCTGGTTCGATCCCGACCTTGGGTCACTGTCCGTGTGGAGTTTGCTCATTCTTCCTGCGTCTGCGTGGGTCTCACCCCCTCCCCAGGCTAAAGATGTGCAGGGTAGGTGCATTGGCCATGCTAAATTGCCCCTTAATTGGAAAAAAAAATAATTGGGCACTTTAAATTTCTGTTTCAAAAAACTCACCATTGTCCCAGTTAGGGACATATATGTTGATTAATACAACCAGGGCCCATTCCAGGACCCTGCGAACCGTGATGTATCGTCTCCTGGGTCTATCACCGTGTCCGTCACTGTAAAGGTGACCCTTTTGTTAAATACTGTGGCCACCACCCTGTTCCCTTGTTGAAGCATGACTGGTTTGTGAGTCCCAACCAACCTTTCCTTACCCTGTGATAGACCCGCACCGTAAGTGGCTGTCTTGAAGAAAGACTATGTTGGCCTTCAGGATTTTCAGATGGGCAAAGACTCTGGATTTTCTCACTGATCGGTTCAGTCCCCTCACGTTCCATGTGACTCTCCTGATGGACGGGGTGTTCTGTGTGCCCCCCCCACCTTCCTCCTCTAGGGTCTGCCATACTGACCTCGTGGACATCCCCCTACATCATAGAATTTACAGTGCAGAAGAAGGCCATTCGGCCCATCAAGTCTGCACCGGCTCTTGGAAAGAGCACCGTACCTAAGGTCAACACCTCCACCCTATCCCCATAACCCAGTAACCCCAACCAACACTAAGGGCAATTTTGGACACTAAGGGCAATTTAGCATGGCCAATCCACCTAACCTGCACATCTTTGGACTGTGGGAGGAAACCAGAGCACCCGGAGGAAACCCACGCACACACGGGGAGGATGTACAGACTCCGCACAGACAGTGACCCAAGCCGGAATCAAACCTAGGACCCTGGAGCTGTGAAGCAACAGTGCTAACCACAATGCTACCGTGCTGCCGTACATGCCTCTGGGGCAGACCAATATGGTCATTGCCGCCTTATTCTTTCCAACATTCTCCAGGTGTGATCTGTGTGACCAGCGTTCTACTCTTCCCCCCTCCAACCCTACCCTCCCTCCTGCCCTCCCCCTCCTGACACCCACCCCTTCTGCTCTTTTATTCTCCCGTTTCCTTTTCCCGTTCCCCCACTCCCCACCGTGCCTAACCCTCCCCTCTTCACTTTCCCACCTCGTTCCCTTTCTGCTTGTGTGCTGCCCCCTCCCAGCTTCCTCCACTACCCCCCCCCCCCCCCCCCACCCCACCACCCTGCCAGGCGCCCCCTCCCTCTCAGGAGATCCACCGCGCCCCCTCCCTCTTGTCGCTAGTTTGGTGGCTGCACCGGAGAAAAGGGAGCCTTTTGGTTGTAACCGGTGTGAGTTTGCACCGCCCCTCTCTCCCCCCCCCCCCCCCCCAGTCTCATTGCCCTGGATGGATGGGGGGGGGGGGGGGGCAAACCACATGGCCAGCATTTACCCCTGCCCCCTCCTTTCTGCAAGTCTGGATTTTTATGTATCCCCCGCAATATTTCCAAGTCTGTTCTGCACAAACTCATTTGCTTGTTCAGATGTATTGGAGAAGTGTTCCTGGTCCTGGTGAAGTGTTCCTGGTCCTGGTGAAGTGTTCCTGGTCCTGGTGAAGTGTTCCTGGTCCTGGTGAAGTGTTCCTGGTCCTGGAGAAGTGTTCCTGGTCCTAGTGAAGTGTTCCTGGTCCTGGTGAAGTGTTCCTGGTCTTGGTGAAGTGTTCCTGGTCCTGGAGAAGTGTTCCTGGTCCTGGTGAAGTGTTCCTGGTCCTGGTGAAGTGTCCCTGGTCCTGGAGAAGAGTTCCTGGACCTGGTGAAGTGTTCCTGGTCCTGGTGAAGTGTTCCTGGTCCTGGTGAAGTGTTCCTGGTCCTGGTGAAGTGTTCCTGGTCCTGGAGAAGTGTCCCTGGTCCTGGTGAAGTGTTCCTGGTCCTGGAGAAGAGTTCCTGGACCTGGTGAAGTGTTCCTGGTCCTGGAGAAGTTTTCCTGGTCCTGGTGAAGTGTTCCTGGTCCTGGTGAAGTGCCCCATGTCCTAGTGAAGTATTCCTGGTCCTGGAAAAGTGTTCCTGGTCCTGGAGAAGTGTCCCTGGTCCTGGTGAAGTGTTCCTGGTCCTGGTGAAGTGTTCCTGGTCCTCGCGAAGTGTTCCTGGTCCTGGAGAAGTTTTCCTGATCCTGGTGAAGTGTTCCTGGTCCTGAAGAAGTGTTCCCGGTCCTGGTGAAGTGTTCCTGGTCCTTGTGAAGTATTCCTGGTCCTGGAGAAATGTTCCTGGTCCTGGAGAAATGTTCCTGGTCCTGGAAAAGTGTTCCTGGTCCTGGTGAAGTGTTCCTGGTCCTGGAGAAGTGTTCCTGGTCCTGGTGAAGTGTTCCTGGTCCTGGTGAAGTGTTCCTGGTCCTGGTGAAGTGCTCCTGGTCCTGGTGAACTGTTCCTGGTCCTGGTGAAGTGTTCCTGGTCCTGGTGAAGTGTTCCTGGTCCTGAAGAAGTGTCCCTGGTCCTGGTGAAGTGTTCCTGGTCCTGGTGAAGTGTTCCTGGTCTCGGAGAAGTTTTCCTGGTCCTGGTGAAGTGTTCCTGGTCCTGGTGAAGTGTTCCTGGTCCTGGAGAAGTGTCCCTGGTCCTGGAAAAGTGTTCCTGGTCCTGGTGAAGTGTTCCTGGTCCTGGTGAAGTGTTCCTGGTCCTGGAGAAGTGTCCCTGGTCCTGGTGAAGTGTTCCTGGTCTCAGAGAAGTTTTCCTGGTCCTGGTGAAGTGTTCCTGGTCCTAGTGAAGTGTTCCTGGTCCTGGAGAGGTATTCCTGGTCCTGGTGAAGTGTTCCTGGTCCTGGAGAAATGTTCCTGGTCCTGGTGAAGTGTTCCTGGTCCTGGAGAAGTGTTCCTGGTCCTGGAGAAATGTTCCTGGTCCTGGAGAAGTGTTCCTGGTCCTGGAGAAGTGTTCCTGGTCCTGGTGAAGTGTTCCTGGTCCTGGAGAAATGTTCCTGGTCCTGGTGAAGTGTTCCTGGTCCTGGAGAAGTGTTCCTGGTCCTGGAAAAGTGTTCCTGGTCCTGGAGAAGTTTTCCTGGTCCTGGTGAAGTGTTCCTGGTCCTAGTGAAGTGTTCCTGGTCCTGGTGAAGTGTTCCTGGTCCAGGAGAAGTGTTCCTGTTCCTGGTGAAGTGTTCCTGGTCCTGGTGAAGTGTTCCTGGTCCTGGTGGTGTTCCTGGTCCTGGTGAAGTGTTCCTGGTCCTGGTGGTGTTCCTGGTCCTGGAGAAGTGTCCCTGGCCCTGGTGAAGTGTTCCTGGTCCTGGAGAAGTGTTCCTGGTCCTGGAGAAGTGTTCCTGGTCCTGGAAAAGTGTTCCTGGTCCTGGAGAAGTGTTCCTGGTCCTGGAGAAGTTTTCCTGGTCCTGGTGAAGTGTTCCTGGTCCTAGTGAAGTGTTCCTGGTCCTGGAGAAGTGTTCCTGATCCTGATGAAGTGTTCCTGGTCCTGGTGAAGTGTTCCTGGTCCTGGTGAAGTGTTCCTGGTCCTGGAGAAGTGTTCCTGGTCCTGGAAAAGTGTTCCTGGTCCTGGTGAAGTGTTCCTGGTCCTGGTGAAGTGTTCCTGGTCCTGAAGAAGTGTTCCTGGTCCTGGTGGTGTTCCTGGTCCTGGTGAAGTGTTCCTGGTCCTGGTGAAGTGTTCCTGGTCCTGCTGAAGTGTTCCTGGTCCTGGTGAAGTGTTCCTGGTCCTGAAGAAGTGTTCCTGGTCCTGGTGGTGTTCCTGGTCCTGGAGAAGTGTCCCTGGTCCTGGCGAAGTGTTCCTGGTCCTGAAGAAGTGTTCCTGGTCCTGGTGAAGTGTTCCTGGTCCTGGAGAAGTGTTCCTAGTCCTGGAGAAGTGTTCCTGGTCCTGGTGAAGTGTTCTTGGTCCTGGTGAAGTGTTCCTGGTCCTGGAGAAGTGTTCCTAGTCCTGGAGAAGTGTTCCTGGTCCTGGTGAAGTGTTCCTGGTCCTGGTGAAGTGTTTCTGGTCCTGGTGAAGTGTCCCTGGTCCTGGTGAAGTGTTCCTGGTCCTGGTGAAGTGTTCCTGGTCCTGGAGAAGTTTTCCTGGTCCTGGTGAAGTGTTCCTGGTCCTGATGAAGTGTTCCTGATCCTGGAGAAGTGTTCCAGGTCCTGGAGAAGTCTTCCTGGTCCTGGTGAAGTGTTCCTGGTCCTGGAGAAGTGTTCCTGGTCCTGGAGAAGTCTTCCTGGTCCTGGTGAAGTGTCCCTGGTCCTGGGGAAGTGTTCCTGGTCCTGGAGAATTCTTCCTGGTGTATGACCCAGTCTTGCTGGGGATAATATGCCGAATCGCTCCGTGTTAAACTCCGCCAGCGGAGTCCCTGGTAACTCCGGATGCTGCTTCCTTCCCACTTCCGTCACCTGGAGTATTTTGGGATTTGTGGAACTTTGTTGTTCGAGCCCATGGTGGTCGCTCTGACGGTGCTTTCTGGCGGAGGGGCCTGTGGGCCTGGTCTTTGGGGGTTTGTGAAGCTTTCTTCCCCGACCATCTTTCAGATCAATTCCGTTGGGCTCCTCCCCTCTGCCCCAATGATGCGAAGGTTGAGTCGGCGGGACCTGTTCGCTCGGCCATCCACATTCCCTTCCGTGTCTTCTGGGCTGCCACCAACCTTCTCAGCTGTCAGTGAGGTGATCCACTCCACCTGGACAGTGCTGCCTCCTCCAGCTCGCAAAACCATCACCTTTTAGTGCTACAGCCTCCGCTCCACCTTGTCTATCCCTCCCTTTATGGGATCCAGAGAGACTTTCGGTGCTGCCTCCTGTTCTGCCTCCTCTCTGACCCTTTGAGGCTGCGTGGAGATAAACTCCACCAGTTTCTCTGTGGAGGACTGGGTCGGCGTTGCCCACTCTGCTGGGTCCGCCACATTCAGGGTCTGTGCCCCCTCTATTCTGGGGTTGGTGTCTTTCCCTCTGCCTTGCACCCTGGCTGCAGGTTTTCCGGAATCTCATTCGTCAGGGTTATAGCTGGGAGTCCGCTCGCTTCAATTTCACATGTTTTTGGTGCCTGAACGAGTTAAAAAGAGCCAATGAAAAGTTTCCAGGAGAAAGCCACATATCGTGTGACTTGGTGTTTGGGACCTGGTACACTGGGTGTTTGGGACCTGGTACACCTGGGTGTTTGGGAACTGGTACACTGGGTGTTTGGGACCTGGTACACTGGGTGTTTGGGACCTGGTACACTGGGTGTTTGGGACCTGGTACACTGGGTGTTTGGGACCTGGTACACTGGGTGTTTGGGACCTGGTACACTGGGTGTTTGGGACCTGGTACACTGGGTGTTTGGGACCTGGTACACTGGGTGTTTGGGACCCAGTTCACTGGGTGTTTGGGACCTGGTACACTGGGTGTTTGGGACCCAGTTCACTGGGTGTTTGGGACCTGGTACACTGGGTGTTTGGGACCCAGTTCACTGGGTGTTTGGGACCCAGTTCACTGGGTGTCTGGGACCCAGTTCACTGGGTGTTTGGGGCCTGGTACACTTGGTGTTTGGGGCCTGGTACACTGGGTGTTTGGGACCTGGTACACCTGGTGTTTGGGACCTGGTACACTGGGTGTTTGGGACCCAGTTCACTGGGTGTTTGATACCTGGTACACTGGGTGTTTGGGACCTGGTACACTGGGTGTTTGGGACCTGGTACACCTGGTGTTTGGGACCTGGTACACTGGGTGTTTGGGACCTGGTACACTGGGTGTTTGGGACCTGGTACACTTGGTGTTTGGGACCCAGTTCACTGGGTGTTTGGGACCTGGTACACTGGGTGTTTGGGACCTGGTACACTGGGTGTCTGGGACCTGGTACACTTGGTGTTTGGGGCCTGGTACACTGGGTGTTTGGGGCCTGGTACACTTGGTGTTTGGGGCCTGGTACACTTGGTGTTTGGGACCTGGTACACTGGGTGTCTGGGACCTGGTACACTGGGTGTTTGGGACCTGGTACACTTGGTGTTTGGGGCCTGGTACACTTGGTGTTTGGGACCTGGTACACTGGGTGTCTGGGACCTGGTACACTGGGTGTTTGGGACCTGGTACACTGGGTGTCTGGGACCTGGTACACTGGGTGTTTGGGACCTGGTACACTGGGTGTCTGGGACCTGGTACACTGGGTGTTTGGGGCCTGGTACACTGGGTGTTTGGGACCTGGTACACTGGGTGTTTGGGACCCAGTTCACTGGGTGTTTGGGACCTGGTACACTTGGTGTTTGGGACCTGGTACACTGGGTGTCTGGGACCTGGTACACTGGGTGTTTGGGGCCTGGTACACTGGGTGTCTGGGACCTGGTACACTGGGTGTTTGGGACCCAGTTCACTGGGTGTCTGGGGCCTGGTACACTGGGTGTTTGGGACCTGGTACACCTGGTGTTTGGGACCCAGTTCACTGGGTGTTTGGGACCTGGTACACTGGGTGTTTGGGACCTGGTACACTTGGTGTTTGGGACCTGGTACACTGGGTGTCTGGGACCTGGTACACTTGGTGTTTGGGACCCAGTTCACTGGGTGTTTGGGGTCTGGTACACTGGGTGTTTGGGGCCTGGTACACTGGGTGTTTGGGACCTGGTACACTGGGTGTTTGGGACCTGGTACACTTGGTGTTTGGGACCTGGTACACTGGGTGTTTGGGACCCAGTTCACTGGGTGTTTGGGACCTGGTACACTTGGTGTTTGGGACCTGGTACACTGGGTGTTTGGGGCCTGGTACACTGGGTGTTTGGGGCCTGGTACACTGGGTGTTTGGGGTCTGGTACACTGGGTGTTTGGAACCTGGTACACTGGGTGTTTGGGACCTGGTACACTGGGTGTTTGGGGCCTGGTACACTGGGTGTTTGGGGTCTGGTACACCTGGTGTTTGGGGCCTCTCCATTGGGTATTTCTTCTGCCTCTGAACATGTGTTTCCTGTGGTTTCCTCTTTCTCTGTGGGGCTGTGGTCACAATGAGATTGTGAAATATCACAGCGGGTAGGAGGGTATCTGAGCACTCCTGTGGTCCCTGGGGCTCAGCCAGCAGCCGAAGCTGAGAGACATAGATATACCTTTGAAATAGATTTTATTTCCACCTACCGTTAGCGAGCAGACTCTAATGACCAGCAGGCGAGTTTCTCTCAATGAGAGTCAGTGAGATTTCTGAAAGATAGCTCAGAGTTTGATGTGGCTTCTGAAAGTCACTGTATCGCCTTCCATGGGTTTCATTAATAAGGTTGTGGGTAATGGGAAGCTGTCACCTTCTACCCGTCCTCGAATCTAACACTCACTTCCACAAAAGTGAATTCCTCGCTCACAGTTCCTGGAAAAGCTCCTTTCTCTGCTCTTTCCAATTGTTTTGAAAAGGGGCCAAGAGAGATCTCCAGGGGCACTTACTGCACCCGCCAGAGAGACGATCACCAAATGCGCTGTCCTGCTAACACTGCCAAAAATAACTGGTCAGAGAGAGAGAGACGAGAGAGACCCAGTGAGCGGTTCCCATCTCATCCCAAAGACACTTGAAGGCGACTTTCAACTATTTGAAACAAACAGAGAAGATGTAGCGTCCAGTTTGCAAAAAACAGACCCTGTGACCCTAAAACTGACAAATAATTTAGCCATTTGTTTTCTGTGAATCGGACAGATATATAATTCTCAACAAACAGACCGAAATCTGAATGATCCGCATTAACATCCTTCGCCAGAATCTTTTACAAAGGCAATCATAAACTGAAATACAGTTTCTCAGAATGTTACCAAATATTAATATCGTTCTATTGTCATTAATATTACCCGCGGGGTCTCTGATTGGCTCCAACATAAAGTGAAGGACTGGCATCGGCGATGTTTGAGGGAAATGTTTTACAGTTTCAATCACATCAACACATTTTTATAATCAGTCTCCTTGTGTTAAAGATACGGGAGAGGAAGGAGGGAGAGAAGGTGGGGAGGAGAGAGGGGCGATATGGAGGGAAGGAGAGGGGGAAATGAGTGGAAGAGGGGAGAGGAGGAAGGAGAGAGGGAGGAGAGAGAGGGCCGATGCGCACTGAGCACTGCTGCTCCGCTGTTGGACTGTCGGAGACTGCTGTAGCCACCACCTCCCCCTGTCGCTTTAAGAATTGCAGCTGCCGGGGGCAGACTTGTTCGCTTCATTCAGTGTCGAGTGGGAACAAAAATGGCCATTTATTAGAATACTTGTTTTCCTGTATTGTTCTGTGTCACACAAAAGGCTTTTCAATATGTAAGAAGGGTCCCTTTGCAAAGACAAACAATAACTCGAAATTGTCTTTTAAAATCTTTCTATCAATAATAAATTGAATTTGATTTTTTCCCATTCAGTGTGCATTGAGGAAGTGTTGCTGGATGTGGCTCTGCGCCGTTTCTACATACATTTGTACCTTGTGCATAACTTCGTAAACACCAAATGCTCCTAATGTGGCGCCGAAGCCCATTTGGGTTTTAAACCAAATTCTCCGCAGATTCGGGGCCAGGGGTCAGCCGGACTGTGCGGTGTTGGTCCTCAATGTAAGTCCAACTTCATTCGGGTGGAGCCCGCTTGTAATTCTTTCTAAAATATTGATGATGAATGTAAGGCTTGTGAACCGCTTCATTCAGCCGCTGACACCAGTTTAATTCCACATCCAGGACTCCAGTTCTATTGAAAAATAAGACTGGAATCAATGGAATTGCGGTTCAGACGGAATTAACTGGAACAATATTCTTTCATTGAAGGCCGGTTAATGAATTATTGTCCAGTTATTGATTGAGATTCGCGCGATTATATCGCCACGGTCATTAAAACGTGTTTTGCAACTAAACTTCGTCCTATCAAAGGGCCGTTGATATAGTTTAGCGGTTTTATCGATATCTCTGAGTGGGGTGTTGTGGAATCGCTGAAACGGAAACCTCCTTACCCACGCAATATTTATTTAATTTAATGTAAGCTCCTGCTTCGGGGCACATTTTAAATCTAAATTTAAAATGTTTTTGTTAGGAAAACGGAGACCTGGTATTAACTGTGTTAAAGGCGCTGAAATGATTTGAATGTTTCATTTTTTTTACACTCCCATTTGTGCCGGACAGAGCGGCGGAATCGCTCGTCCGAACCAAACTCTCCCAGGGGATGAATCCTGGATAATAGCAAAGTTATTTGGAGTTGGACTGAGTGTTTAAACTCACCTTTCGGCGCTTTGGGTTTCTGTGAGCTGGATTATTAGACCCGCTACTGTAGATATTTAAAATAGTCACTTATTAATTTGATTAAAATGTTGACACTTTTCAATAAATCAGTTATCACTTAAATAATAAACCCCAATGAATACGGCGTGAGGGACGAGAATAGGAAACACTTTCTCCATCATTCCTGGGATTTAACCGTCCCAATCCCCATTCTACACAGACTGTTACTGCAATGAGCTCCCGGTTGATAGTGAGGAGGGAATAGTGAGGAGGGAATAGTGAGGTGGGAATAGTGAGGAGGGGGTAGTGAGGAGGAGATAGTGAGGAGGGGTAGGGAGGAGGGGATGGGGTATGGAGGAAAGGGTAGGGAGGAAGAGGGATAGTGAGGAGGAGATAGTGAGGAGGAGATAGTGAGGAGGGGCGGGGGAGGGGGATAGTGAGCACGGGCTAGTAAGGAGGGGGTAGGGAGGAGGGGGAGGGAGGGAGGGATATAGTGAGGAGAGGGTAGGCAGGAGGGGATAGTGAGGAGGGGCAGGGAGGAGGGGATAGTGAGGAGGGGATAGTGAGGAGGGGGACAGTGAGGAGGGGATAGTGAGGAAGGGATAGTGAGGAGGGGGTAGGGGGGAAGGGGTAGGGAGGGAGGGGGATAGTGAGGAGGAAATAGTGAGGAAGGGGCAGGGGGAGGGGGATAGTGAGCACGGGCTAGTAAGGAGGGGGTAGGGGGAGAGGGAGGGATATAGTGAGGATGAGATAGTGAGGAGGAGATAGTGAGGAGGGGGTAGGGAGGAGGGGAGGGGGATAGTGAGCATGGGCTAGTAAGGAGGGGTAGGGAGGGAGGGGATAGTGAGGATGAGATAGTGAGAGGAGGCAGGAAAGAGGGGGTAGGGAGGAGGGGATAGTAAAGAGGGGCTGGGAGGAGGGGGTAGGGAGGAGGGGAGTAGTGAGGGAGGGGGATAGTGAGGGAAGGGGATAGTGAGCAGGGGCTAGTAAGGACGGGGTAGGGAGGAGGGGTAGGGAGGAAGGGATAAGGAGGAGGGGATAGTGAGGAGGGGGTAGGGAGGAGGGGGTATGGAGGAGGGGGATAGTGAGGGAGGGTGATAGTGAGGAGGGGATAGTGAAGAGGGCATAATGAGGAGGGGATAGTGAGTAGGGGATAGTGAGGAGGGGATAATGAGGGAGGAGGATAGTGAGGAGGGGAGGGAGGAGGGGGTAGGGAGGAGGGGGTAGGGAGGAGGGGGAGGAAGGAGGGGGTTGGGAGGAGGGGGAGGGAGGAGGGGGTAGGGAGCAGGGGAAGGGAGGAGGGGGTAGGGAGGAGGGGACGAGGAGGGGGTAGGGAGGGAGGGGAATAGTGAGGAGGGGGTAGGGAGGAGGGGAGGGAGGAGGTGGTAGGGATGAGTGTGAGGGAGGAGGGGTAGGGAGGAGGGGGAGGGAGGAGGGGATAGGTAGGAGAGGGAGGGAGGAGGGGATAGTGAGGAGGGAGTGGGTGGAGGGGGTAGTGAGGGAGAGGGAGGGAGGAGGCTGATTGAGTTAGGCTGTTTTCCATAACGGAACAGGTGTATTAACACGATAGCAGCTTCCAGTCAATTAACCCATTTATTGTATCGATTCATTTCTGGGTTACATTTTGCACAGTGGCAGGGACTCGCTGCTGAGGATTTGGGCAGTTTGTGTCAATGAAGCGGCATCGGGGACAGCGAGACTCCCGCGAAACAGTGGCGAGAGACCCGGGCAGAATTCGATCAGAAAGCAGGGCAGGTAAACTCTCCCTCATTCCAGCTCGGAGTGACTGATACACATTGACCAAAACCTGACCACTTTGTTACAAATAATCACGTTCAAAAGTGGCTTCACTGAAAGTCCCATCTATTTAATTCAACTGCCAGCAAGTTGAAACAAAGCGACAGGGGAGTGATTTTATTAACACGAGGCTCCGTCCACATTGCTGAGTAAACAGACAGTGTGAACCCATATATCCTCCCTGGCCCAGACCACTGGTTTTTCAATAAATATTTCACTTAATTTTCCTGCTGGGAGAATATTCTTTCACCCCGATTTCCTTGCACACGAACAATAATTTGCTGGGATTGATTTTTATTATTTTAATCCCCCAAATGCGCTCTATTTGTAAATCGCCTCGTTCTGTGAACTGGCGGGTGGGGTGTGTAATGTTTCACCCAAGGAAGCGGCACTGGTCCGAGCAGCGGCCAGGAACCTACACAGAGATCAGTCCATCCAATCTGAGCGCACAGGCCATCAACTTGTCCTCAATGCCTTGTTATAGGGACGGGTTTGGTGGGAACATTGAGTCGTCGATATTTCTTCTTCAACAGGAGAGGGATTCGACACTGTTATCAGATTTTGGCAATGGAGATAACACAGACCCACACACACAGAGTGACACAGACCCACACACACAGAGTAACACCGGCCCACACACACAGAGTAACACAAGCCCACACACACAGAGTAACACAGGCCGCCACACACACACAAAGTGACACAGGCCCACACACACAGAGTAATGCAGGCCCACACACACAGAGTAACACAGGCCCTCACACACAGAGTAACACAGGCCCCCCACATAGAGTAACACAGGCCCCCACACACAGAGTAAAACAGGCCCCCCACATAGAGTAACACAGGCCTCCACACACAGAGTAACACAGGCCCCCACACATAGAGTAACACAGGCACACACACACAGAGTAACACAGGCCCACACAGGGTAACACAGGCCAACACACACAGAGTAACATAGGCCCGCACATAGAGTAACACAGGCCCTGACACACAGAGTAACACAGGCCCCCACACATAGAGTAACACAGGCCCCCACACACATAGTAACACAGGCCCACACACAGAGTAACACAGGTGCCCACACACAGAGTAACACAAGCCCACACATAGAGCAACACAGCCCACACACACACACAGTAATACAGGCACACACATAGTGAGTAACACAGGCCCACACACACAGAGTAAAACAGGCCCACACACACACAGAGTAACACAGACCCACACACACAGAGTAACACAGGGCCCACAAACAGAGTAACACAGGCCCACACACACAGAGTAAAACAGGCCCACACACAAACAGAGTAACACTGGCCCACACATAGAGTAACACAGGCCCACAAACAGAGTAACACAGGCCCACACACACAGAGTAAAACAGGCCCACACACAAACAGAGTAACACTGGCCCACACATAGAGTAACACAGGCCCACACACACAGAGTAACACAGACCCACATACACAGGGTAACACAGGCCCACACACACACAGAGTAACACAGACCTACATACACAGAGTAACACAAGCCCACACACACAGAGTAACACAGGCCCACACACAGAGAGTAACACAGACCCACACACAGAGTGGCATATGCACAGTAACTCGTCTATCTATGCAAACCTACACATTACACAAACATATTAACAAAGACACACACACCTACACCCTCCAAACCACACACACAACTACACACACACATTACACTCACACCGACACCAACGCACACACACACCTACACACATCCACACAGACTTACAAATGTACCCATTTCTACATCACACGCGCTCACATACAGCCACACACATTCCTATCTACAACACAAACCTCACACTCACTCACACTCACAGCAACAGACACGTTCAACACACACTCACACAGAACCCACATATTCACAGGCGTGTTGTGTATATATTCACAGACCCACGCCGGAATGATCTATATCACCACACACAGAGGTGGGCATGTTGTAAGTTTTAATTAACACTGGAGATTTCATTCTATTTTGAATGATTGAAGGTATCTCCTCTCCCGATGTTTACTGCCGAGTGTTTGAATATTTGACTCTGACAGCCTCACGGAGCCGAGAAACAACCGCACTTGAAAAATGTTGCATTTTTTTGCAATGGTTCATTTAAGGCATCCACTGAGCATTTGCATACCTACTTGGAAAAGTGTTGTAAATTAATACTTCCTATTCCTTAGGAACAAAACCGATCCTCTCCTAAACCAAGGATACTGATAACCGACTCGCTCCGACACTTTACAAGCTGCTTGCACAGATTTTAACCATCATTGTTTTTAAAGGAATTAGGGATACAAGGGACAGTATTCAGTCCAGATTCCATCCAGGGAGGTTGGGGAAAGCACGGGATTGGGGGGGGGGGGGGGGGGATTCACCACACAGGAATTCGAATTTTGGGCAGGTGAATGGCTGTGTGTAATGTGGTGCCTTGTGTGATAGTTTTAGGGAGCTTGCTAATTGCAACCCTGTGGGTAATAATGCAATAATCTTTATTGGTGACACAAGTAGGTTTACATTAACACTGCAATGAAGTTACTGTGAAAACCCCCTAGTGGCCACATTCCGGCGCCTGTTCGGGTACACAGAGGGAGAATTCACAATGTCCAACTCATTCCACATGCGCTCAATCGATCTCTTTGGGATAATATTCGGTTGGCCTTGGAGCGAATTTTCCCTGTATCTTGCTGTCTCTACCGGGCTGGGCTTTGGAGTGTTGTGAGTTCCGTCTTGCCCGTTACAATCGCTGTCACCATGTCCAACAGCTCGGTCCAACTCCAACTTGTGCACAGCCTCAGAGTGCGCGCGGTTTCTCAGCAATAGAATCGAGTTTCCAGCAGGTGGAAGGAAGCGGAGAGCAGATGAACCGCTTCACTTTCCAGCCATCATCCGGCTTTTCGGTGTCAAACAGACGGGGATTGCTGGAATTGAGAAGCAGGTCAGGCAGCCTGTGCCCCTCTCGGTGAAACACAGTTAAACCCGCACAGATTCCAGGTTCTCTCCAAAGAACCTTCGCTGAGTATTTCCAACATTTCCCATTTGCAGCATCTGCGCGATTTCACCTGGGCTTTAGTTTAATTTGTTGGACCCGGTTAATAATGTTCACCGAAATCCCGCCCTGGCTGCAGAGACTCCCAGTGTCACTCCCAGTGTCACATCCAGTTTCACATCCAGTGTCACTCCCAGTGTCGCTCACGGTGTCACTCCCAGTGTCACTTCCAGTGTCACATCCAGTTTCACATCCAGTGTCGCTCCCAGTGTCACTCAGTGTCACTCCGTGTCACACCAAGTGTCACTCCCAGTGTCACTCCCAGTGTCACTCCCAGTGTCACTCTCAGTGCCACTCCCAATCTCACTCCCAGTGTCATTCCCAGTGTCACTCCCAGTGCCACATCCAGTTTCACCCCCAGTCTACCTCCCAGTCTCGCTCCCAGTGTCACTCCCAGTGTCACATCCAGTTTCACTCCCAGGCTCACTCCCAGTCTCACTCCCAGTGTCATTCCCAGTGCCACTCCCAGTCTCCCTCCCAGTGTCACTCCCAGTGTCACATTCAGTGTCACTCCCAGTGTCACATCCAGTTTCACATCCAGTGTCACTCCCAGTGTCACTCAAGGTATCACATCCAGTGCCACTCCCAGTGTCACATCCAGTTTCACTCCGTCACTCCCAGTCTCACTCCCAGTGTCACTCCCAGTGTCACTCCCAGTGTCACTCCCAGTGCCACTCCCAGTCTCCCTCCCAGTGTCACTCCCAGTGTCACATTTAGTGTCACTCCCAGTGTCACATCCAGTGCTACTCCCAGTGTCACTCCCAGTGTCACATCCAGTTTCACTCCCAGTGTCACATCCAGTGTCACTCCCAGTGTCACACACAGTGTCACCCCCAGTGTCACTCCCAGTGTCACACCCAGTGCCATCCCCAGTGTCACATCCAGTTTCACTCCCAGTGTCACATCCAGTTTCACATCCAGTGTCACTCCCAGTGTCGCTCACAGTGTCACTCCCAGTGTCACTCCCAGTGTCACATCCAGTTTCACATCCAGTGTCGCTCCCAGTGTCACTCAGTGTCACTCCGTGTCACACCAAGTGTCACTCCCAGTGTCACTCCCAGTGTCACACCCAGTGTCACTCTCAGTGCCACTCCCAATCTCACTCCCAGTGTCATTCCCAGTGTCACTCCCAGTGTCACATCCAGTTTCACTCCCAGTCTCCCTCCCAGTCTCGCTCCCAGTGTCACTCCCAGTGTCACATCCAGTTTCACATCCAGTGTCACTCCCAGTGTCACTCAAGGTATCACATCCAGTGCCACTCCCAGTGTCACATCCAGTTTCACTTCCAGTGTCACTCCCGGTGTCACTCACGATGTCACTCCGTGTCACACCAAGTGTCACTCCCAGTGTCACTCCCAGTGTCACACCCAGTGTCACTCTCAGTGCCACTCCCAATCTCACTCCCAGTGTCATTCCCAGTGTCACTCCCAGTGTCACATCCAGTTTCACTCCCAGTGTCACTCCCAGGCTCACTCCCAGTCTCACTCCCAGTGTCATTCCCAGTGCCACTCCCAGTCTCCCTCCCAGTGTCACTCCCAGTGTCACATTCAGTGTCACTCCCAGTGTCACATTCAGTGTCACTCCCAGTGTCACATCCACTGCTACTCCCAGTGTCACTCCCAGTGTCACATCCAGTTTCACTCCCAGTGTCACATCCAGTGTCACTCCCAGTGTCACTCCCAGTGTCACACACAGTGTCACCCCCAGTGTCACTCCCAGTGTCACACCCAGTGCCATTCCCAGTGTCACATCCAGTTTCACTCCCAGTGTCACATCCAGTGTCACTCCCAGTGTCATCCCAGTGTCACACCCAGTGTCACTCCCAGTGTCACATCCAGTGTCACTCCCAGTGTCCCTCCCAGTGTCACTCCCAGTCTCGCTCCCAGTGTCACATCCAGTGCCACTTCCAGTGCCATTCCCAGTGTCACTCCCAGAGTCACATCCAGTGCCACTCCCAGTGTCACTCCCAGTGTCACTCCCAGTGTCACATCCAGTGTCACTCCCGGTGTCACTGCCACTCTCGCACCCAGTGTCACACCCAGTGTCACTCCCAGTCTCACTCCCAGTCTCACTCCCAGTGTCACATCCAGTGTCACTCCCGGTGTCATTTCCACTCTCGCTCCCAGTGTCACACCTAGTGTCACTCGCAATCTCACTCCCAGTATCATTCCCAGTGACACTCCCAGTGTCACTCCCAGTGTCACATCCAGTGTCACTCCCAGTGTCATATCCAGTGCCACTCTCAGTGTCACACCCAGTGTCACTTCCAGTGTTACACCCAGTGTCACTCCCAGTATCACTCCCAGTGTCACTCCCAGTGTCACATCCAGTGCCACTCTCAGTGTCACACCCAGTGTCACATCCAGTGTCACTCCCGGTGTCATTTCCACTCTCGCTCCCAGTGTCACACCTAGTGTCACTCGCAGTCTCACTCCCAGTGTCATTCCCAATGTCACTCCCAGTGTCACTCCCAGTGTCACATCCAGTGTCACACCCAGTTTCACTCGCAGTCTCACTCCCAGTGTCATTCCCAATGTCACTCCCAGTGTCACTCCCAGTGTCACATCCAGAGTCACTCCCAGTGTCACATCCAGTGCCACTCTCAGTGCCACACCCAGTGTCACTCCCTGTGTCACTCCCGGTGTCACTCACGGTGTCACTCCCAGTGTCACATCCAGTGTCACTCCCAGTGTCACTTCCACTCTCACTCCCAGTGTCACTCCCAGTGTCACTGCCAGTGTCACATTCAGTGTCAGTCCTAGTATCACATCCAGTGCCACTCCCAATGGCTCTCCCAGTGTCACATCCAGTATCACTCCCAGTGTCACTCCCAGTGTCACTCCCAGCCCCTCTCTCGGTCCATTTCACACCGTTACACCGATTGTTCTTTACAAAATAACAGTTTACATCTGGAAAAATGAGGATTCGTTAACCTGGATTGATGTCAACAAGTTTTTTTCTAAAATAAAATCTACCCGCGCCCAAGAACAAAGCGACCGGCGGTGACCACAGAGACCCCTGTTAGAACATAGAACATAGAACAGTACAGCACAGAACAGGCCCTTCGGCCCTTGATGTTGTGCTGAGCAATGATCACCCTACTCAAACCCACGTATCCACCCTATACCTGTAACCCAACAACCCCCCCCCCCCCCCTTAACCTTACTTTTTAGGACACTACAGGCAATTTATCATGGCCAATCCACCTACCCCGCACATCTTTGGACTGTGGGAGGAAACCGGAGCACCCGGAGGAAACCCACGCACACACGGGGAGGACGTGCAGACTCCGCACAGACAGTGACCCAGCCGGGAATCGAACCTGGGACCCTGGAGCTGTGAAGCATTGATGCTAACCACCATGCTACCGTGCTGCCCACTTAGAGGAGGAATCCTTCCAAACGCCCCCCCCCCCCCCACCACCACCAGCCCCCGTTATTACCACCCAGCGGGTGTGCCGCCTAAACCTCTAAATTGATGACATCACCCGGATAGCAGCTCTTCCCTCGGCCATGGGCACAGGCCCTGGTACCAGCCATGGGATAGACACTGGCCCTGGCACCAGCCATGGGATAGACACTGGCCCTGGCACCAGCCATGGGATAGACACTGGCCCTGGCACTATCACTGGGATAGACACTGGCCCTGGCACTATCACTGGGATAGACACTGGCCCTGGCACTATCACTGGGATAGACACTGGCCCCAGCACCAGCCATGCGATAGACACTGGCCCTGGCACTATCACTGGGATAGACACTGGCCCTGGCACCAGCCATGGGATAGACACTGGCCCTGGCACTATCACTGGGATAGACACTGGCCCTGGCACTATCACTGGGATAGACACTGGCCCTGGCACTATCACTGGGATAGACACTGGCCCTGGCACTATCACTGGGATAGACACTGGCCCCAGCACCAGCCATGGGATAGACACTGGCCCTGGCACCAGCCATAGGATAGACACTGGCCCCGGCACTATCACTGGGATAGACACTGGCCCTGGTACTATCACTGGGATAGACACTGGCCCTGGCACTATCACTGGGATAGACACTGGCCCTGGCACTATCACTGGGATAGACACTGGCCCTGGCACTATCACTGGGATAGACACTGGCCCTGGTACCAGCCATGGGATAGACACTGGCCCTGGCACTATCACTGGGATAGACACTGGCCCTAGCACTATCACTGGGATAGACACTGGCCCTGGCACTATCACTGGGATAGACACTGGCCCTGGCACTATCACTGGGATAGACACCGGCCCTGGCACTATCACTGGGATAGACACTGGCCCTGGCACTATCACTGGGATAGACACTGGCCCTGGCACTATTGCTGGGATAGACACTGGCCCTGGCACTATCACTGGGATAGACACTGGCCCTGGCACTATCACTGGGATAGACACTGGCCCTGGCACTATTGCTGGGATAGACACTGGCCCCGGCACTATCACTGGGATAGACACTGGCCCTGGCACCAGCACTGGGATAGACACTGGCCCTGGCACTATCACTGGGATAGACACTGGCCCTGGTACCAGCCATGGGATAGACACTGGCCCTGGCACTATCACTGGGATAGACACTGGCCCTGGCACTATCACTGGGATAGACACTGGCCCTGGCACTATCACTGGGATAGACACTGGCCCTGGCACCAGCACTGGGATAGACACTGGCCCTGGCACTATCACTGGGATAGACACTGGCCCCGGCACCAGCCATGGGATAGACACTGGCCCCGGCACCAGCCATGGGATAGACACTGGCCCTGGCACTATCACTGGGATAGATACTGGCCCTGGCACCAGCTCGGCACTGGGATAGACACTGGCCCTGGCACTATCACTGGGATAGACACTGGCCCTGGCACTATCACTGGGATAGACACTGGCCCTGGCACTATCACTGGGATAGACACTGGCCCTGGCACCAGCCATAGGATAGACACTGGCCCTGGCACTATCACTGAAATAGACACTGGCCCTGGCACTATCACTGGGATAGATACTGGCCCTGGCACCAGCTCGGCACTGGGATAGACACTGGCCCTGGCACTATCACTGGGATAGACACTGGCCCTGGTACCAGCCATGGGATAGACACTGGCCCTGGCACTATCACTGGGATAGACACTGGCCCTGGCACCAGCACTGGGATAGACACTGGCCCTGGCACTATCACTGGGATAGACACTGGCCCTGGCACCAGCAATGGGATAGACACTGGCCCTGACACTGGCACTGGGATAGACACTGGCCCCGGCACTGGCACTGGCCTAGACACTGGCTCTGTCACTAGCACTGGGATAGACACTGGCATTGTGATATGGTGACGTGTCAGCCTCGCGGTGACATTTTCGTTGCCATACTTTCAAAGTTTGAAGATTAATAAGCAGATAGATCTGATGTCCAATGTGGCCGCTTTCTCCATTATTGACATTGCCTGACATCAGCAGGGGTGAATCGCACTGACCATGTCTAACAGGCACCTCATCCCAAACTAAGGAGAAGTTTGATCCCAGTTCAGATCAATTTCAACAATGCCAGGAATCAGGCAAAACTGTCGCTTGTTCGCATCTTACAATCATCTAAATTTCACAGATGTAATGCTGTAAGCAGGGTAACCCATTCACCAATCGCTCCATTAATTTATTTGCTGTTTTATTCTAAGGCCCCGTCCTTGTCTAATGTAAAAAAAAAACACAGTTCCGACCAACAATTGCTAAAGTTTAAATGTGATTTCACGGTTTACTCGCTAACATTTTTGCTTTATTGCTGCACAAATGTTCAGTGTGTAACCATTGCCGGCCACATCATGACGATTTCAGGCACCTCGGTTTAACTGTTGACTTCCTTTTACACTGTGCGAATTATTAAAACCGACATTAAATCAACTTAAAATTATCATTCACGGTCCTTCATACACTTTAATTCGTTACTTATAAAATCGAGAGTTGTGGAATTTGAAGTGGTTTAAAAAGCTGCTCGACATTATTTTTAAACATGCGGAAACAGGAACACGAGATGTATCCAGTTAATTAGGATTTATCCGCCGTCCCGATAAACCGGGGACGGCTGATTGACCGAAGAATTGAAAACAATTACAATTTCTTTATTAAAATGCCGTATATATCCCCGCACTGAGAAATACATTCTAATTCAGTCACATTGAGGCAATATTTTAAATAAATACGGTTGCTGAACTCAGATTCCTGAAGCAATGATTTTTCATTCCGCGCTAACAATTAGTCGAGTTACTCCACCAGGCTCTCGGTAATTGTCAGTTTTAACACTTTGCTGTAAATGTTCCCTGTGCTTTGTTTAATTAAACAAATAGACGAAACTTGTAAAACTAGAGTTGTACGGTGCCGATTCCGGAGAGTGGATTGGGAAGCCCTATTTCAGTTGACATATTCATGTCAGTTTTGACATCAAATTGCTTTTTATCACTGTAAATCCCAAGTGCTGTTATCTAAAAGTTGTGTTTTATCTCATAGTCACCGTGATCCCGTAAAGGCAGCTGTCACTTCCCACGCACCTGGGTCTGAATGATGTCTTTGTGTCTTTTACCCACATCAGCCTGGCTCATTATGCTGTGGCGTTCTTTAATCTTACAAAACCATTCACATTTTCATCTGCATTTTAAATTAATTAAGCAGAAGTATTGTTCGGAACTCAGGGCTGAATTCCAGTGTATTCTTTTAAATGATTGTTGATCGATTGAGAGACACTGAGATATAATTCCACTGTGGCTTTGTGGAATCATTGAAAACGTAAAGAGTCGGATCGAGGCTGGCACATCGCCGGCTCTAATATTTCACCGATAGCCAACAATATTTAATAGTGTGCATTAAAGACGGCACCAAGATTGCATTGGCCATTTTATTAGTTATTTGTTTTACCTTTAATTAGGAGGCGGGATCGACTCCAGTGGCGGGTCTGTGTTGCCTTATGTTTATGAAGTGACACAGGGTCTAATGGGGATTAAGTGACTCGGTTTCTGCATCTGGGTTGCCAAATCAAACTGGGTACAGCTTGAAACTCGGCTGTATTAACCACATATTGATTTTTTTAAAATACTGGCGCCTGGGCCGAATGTGTGCCCAGTAGATTCGGCGAGCTGTGTATATTACTGCACATCCCGTGTGCAGCTTCTCAGCTCCTTTTGTGTTCTGTTACTAACCTTTTCCTTTTAGTAAAGCTAGTGGTTACGCAGCTTGAATATTGACGTGTTCCCACTGCTCGCTGGTTAACCCAATTATATAATTCATCAAGAACTGTATTGAATTATCTTTTCCCATACAGTATCAGCATTAGCCTAATTAAAAGCTATAATGTATCATATAATGATTAAATCGTTAGTCCTAGTGTAGGAAGCAATATTTTGTTTCCCCTCAATTAGAAGCTGATTGAGGTTTTCAGGGTAGGTCATCTGTGAAATTTGAATGATATGCGTGAGTATTGCTTACGGCGCCATGTCTCTGGGAACCTGCCTTTGACGAGGAATCCGAATTCATTGATGTGGTCTTCAGAACACCTCCATTTCCGATTAGCAGAGCGATTTAAATGTGTGTAACCTTTATTTAAAAGCAAGTAAAAGTTGTCGGTGTTTCATAGGCTATTGTTGGACCTTCGAAGAAACAATTATTTGAACAATTTAAAATTGTTTGTTACCCTTAGGGGAAGCCTGTGTTCAAAATAAATGTCACAGTTGGCTTCAATTTTCTGAAGTATCATTTACAGAGCAGCTCTGGCCATTGTAGTTTGTGTTTCTGATGTCATTTCTAAGAGTGTTCAGGAGAATATTGTGTTGAACGAATTGATTTGTGTTAAAATGTTTGGACTGACCATTGTTGTCGGCATTGGCAATAAGATATCGAGAGAATGATGCTGCGTTCCGGGGTTAAACTGAGCAAAATAGAAAGGGTGTTCAATGGAACCCGTCTGCGTATTCGAGCATTTCCTCAGCGAACTCCACCCGGTGTCTGCTCTTCAATGCAGAATGTCACAAAGACACTGCCATTTGAATCGTCCTTATCGAATTATTTATCTTCACTTTAATAATCAGCCTCTTGGTGTAAAGAACTGCTCACGCCTAGATATGGGGCTGCTAACTAATTGGATTTTGAGTAAGTACAGACAGTTAATTCTGACCATTTTCGGTGGGGCGGGTGGGCTGTGCAGTAAACAAATGAATGTCCTGTCTCAATGCTGCTCCTTCGCGCACACTCAGAGTTGAAAAACTTCTGCAAACGTCTTAATTTGTTGAAAGACCATTACTGAACTGGAAAGAACCCAATTACCGACACAACACCACACCGCAGGGGGCCCCTGCGCCCACCATTACTCTCCACCACCCACACTATCTCCCATGTAAACTGTCAACCATGGGCATGTTGAAAATATTTCCCATGTTTTACACCGCTCGAACTTTCCCTTGATTTGTTCAGCTTTCTGTATTTTCTATGTATCCAGGGATTGTGTGTTAACCGTGAGGCTGCGGAAGTTCACAGGTATCCCACACACCTGTGCAAGCCCTAGCTGCAGGGTAGCTGTGCCTCCTGACCCCCTGCACAAGCTGCACAAGGAGGTCCCTCCTCCGGTTCTGCTGCCGGGCAGCACAAATCGATGTCTAGGATTTGCCGTGAACAAACCACATTTACCAATTTGTCTTTTTCTTCATTCCAAAATACCCATGACAGAGCCAGGATAATATCAAGGCAATTTTAGCGGGAAATCTGTTTGATTTTCAGTTAGAATTTCCACCCCGGAGAAATTAGTAACGAAGGTGAGAGATGGAGTTGATTTGACGAATGTGGAATCAGAAATAGGCAGGGACCGATTCTAGGAATTAGTTATTGCATCATCAATATAATTGACTTTGTTTTTTGAGATTCATACCTCAGACAAACAAGTCTTGTTCGCGGTGATTAATAACGGCGTCTAATCGTTTCTAATTCGTTGCATTTATAAATTGGGGGTCATGGAAACGAGGAGACGGGTTGAATTTGAATTCTGTGTTTCCGAATCAGTTCTTTGTTGTGGATTGTTTCCGCTCGGCTCTCCGGGGCTACTCTGGGTGTCTAGCAGCAGATAGACGGGTGAATGGCCACGCAGCCTCCCGGTGTTTGACAGGCAGCTCCCCAGAACCCAGAGCCACCTGTTGAGGGGGGGGGGGGGGGTTCTGAGTGTTTGGGACCTGGTGCTGACTTCAGCAAAGTGGCACGGCACAAATTTAATACTGGTCCCGCTCAGAAAGAGGCGGTTAACTCGAAAAACACTGTCCAGGTGCTGAAGGAGAGATTTGTTACTGTTTTCACCCTGCGCTGGGCTTGACTCTGAAATTCAACATTATTATCAACCAAATCCCAATAAAAAGCGCGGCTCAGGCTTTGGGAGGGGAGATGCGCAAATCCTGACTGCACCCAGGGTCTGTCCAGCTGAGCGGCCAGGGGGCTGGGGTCCCGTCCAAATGTCACCCTCCAAAACTGTCAGACTGGGGAGAGGAGCCAGCCCTCAGTATGCCACCCCCTCCCATTCCCATCCCCTCCCATCACCCCCCCCCCCTTCCCATCCCCCTACCCTCCCCCTCCCATCCCCCTATCCTCCCCCTCCCATCCCCTCCTCATCCCCACCACCACCCTCCCCTCCCATCACCCTCCCCTCCCTATCACCCTCCCCTCCCCCTCCTACCCCCTATCCTCCCCCTCCCCTCCCAGCACCCTCCCATCATCCTCCCCTCCCTATCACCCTCCCCTCCCCCTCCTACCCCCTACCCTCCCCCTCCCATCCCCACCACCACCCTCCCCCTCCATTACCTCTCCCCTCCCCCCTCCCATCCCCCCTTATCGCAGCCATGGGGATTGGGCCACGCCCCCTCATTTGCTTAATTAATGTGGTTCTCTTCCCCGCCTACGTCACAACTATTCAAGTAAACCTCACCCAGAGCTGCAGCCCATTGGCTCCCTGGAAACTCATTTAACGCTTGTCAATCTCCATCCTCGGGGCCCCGCTCTCTGCCGACCTCCTCCTCACAGGGAACCGGCAGGCAAATAACTACAACCCGCCACTCTCAACCGAGAGAGCTGCACCGACTCTAAACCGAGAGAGCTGCACCGACTCTGAACCGGGAGCTGCACCGACTCTGAACCGGGAGCTGCACCGACTCTGAACCGGGAGCTGCACCGACTCTAAACCGGGAGCTGCACCGACTCTGAACCGGGAGCTGCACCGACTCTAAACCGGGAGCTGCACCGACTCTGAACCGGGAGCTGCACCGACTCTAAACCGGGAGCTGCACCGACTCTGAACCGGGAGCTGCACCGACTCTGAACCGGGAGCTGCACCGACTCTAAACCGGGAGCTGCACCGACTCTGAACCGGGAGCTGCACCGACTCTGAACCGGGAGCTGCACCGACTCTAAACCGGGAGAACGGCACCGACTCTAAACCGGGAGCTGCACCGACTCTGAACCGGGAGCTGCACCGACTCTAAACCGAGAGCTGCACCGACTCTCAACCGAGAGACCGGCACCGACTCTGAACCGAGAGACCTGCACCGGATCCAAAATCTGCACCGATTCCAAACTGTGCACCGGATCAGAACCGAGCTATTTGCCACTAGTTCCCGACCGGATGATTGTTCGTGTGACTTGCTCGGCCTGACTTTGTACAGATTCCAGTCTGAGAATCGCGCCCGTTAACCCGCCGCTGGAGTTGGAGCCGTTTTCGGATCAGGACGGGAAAGGGGACCCAGAGCAACGCCCTACCCCTGCCCGCTGCCCTGCCCGCTGCTCCTGCCCGTGCTCCCATTCCTCCTGCCCGCTGCTCCTGCCCCCGTCCCAGCCCCCTGCCCCTCCCTCTGCCCTTCCCCTGCTCCTGCCCCCTGCCCGTGCCCCCATCCCTCCTGCTCCTGCTCCTGCCCCCTGCCCGTGCCCCCATTCCTCCTGCCCCCTGCCCCATTCCTCCTGCTCCTGCTCCTGCCCCCTGTCCGTGCCCCCATTCCTCCTGCACGCTGCTCCTGCCCCCTGTCCCAGCCCCCTGCCCCTCCCCCTGCCCTGCCCCCTGCTCCTGCTCCTGCCACCGTCTCCTTCCCCTGCCCCTCCCCCTGCCACCGTCTCCTGCCCCCCTCTCCCAGCCCCCTTCCCCTCTCCCTGCTCCTGTCCCCTGCCCGTGCCCCCATTCCGCCTGCCCCCGGACAGGGCACCGCCTGAATGTACAGCCTGATGATGGAGAGCGAGCTGCAGGGTCCCGGGCAGCAGGTGGGGGCTCCTGTCGCCGGGACCCCTCTGTCCAGCCCCGGGACTAACGGCAAAGTGAGCGGAGAGCGGGTGAAGCGGCCCATGAACGCCTTCATGGTCTGGTCCCGGGGCCAGCGGCGGAAGATGGCGCAGGAAAACCCCAAGATGCACAACTCTGAGATCAGTAAGCGGCTGGGGGCCGAGTGGAAGCTGATGTCTGAGGGCGAGAAGAGGCCATTCATTGACGAGGCTAAGCGGCTGCGGGCTCTGCACATGAAGGAACATCCGGATTATAAATACCGGCCCCGCCGAAAGACCAAAACTCTGCTGAAAAAGGACAAATACTCGCTGCCCGCCTCGCTGCTGCCCCCAAGCGTGGGGCCGCTCGGCCCTTCCGCTGGACTATCCCAGCGGCTGGACGGCGCCTACGCCGCTCACATGAATGGCTGGGCGAACGGCGCGTACCCGGCTTCGGCGGCCGCCGTCATGATGCAGGATCATTATAGCCAACTAACGGCGCCGGCCAGTGGGGTAGCAGGTGGCGCAGCGGGAGGGCCGAGTGGCCATCACCACCATCACCATCCTCAGCAGCTGCACCGCTACGACATGTCCCTGCAATACAGCCCCCTCCCCGGGGCACAGGGCTACATGGGCACCTCGCCCACCTACAGCAGCCTTACCGCCGGTTACAGCCACCCGGCGCCCAGTGCCCTCACCCTCAGCTCCATGGTCAAATCAGAAGCGTCTGCCAGCCCTCCGGTTAGCTCGCATGCCCGAGCCCCCTGTTCCGGGGACCTCCGGGAGATGATCAGTATGTACCTGCCGGTAGCGGGGGAAGGTGGAGACCAGGGCCAAAGCAGAATACTGCCCCTGGCACAACATTACCAAACTGCCAGTTCCACGGGCAGCGGCACCGTCCCATTAACTCACATGTGAACTTGTACCCGCCCCAAACCCGCTCCAAACGCTCTTTCTGATCTTCTTGTAAAAAACAGAGGTAATTTGGTTCTTTGTGAGGAATCTGGGACGTTCCTGGTCCTGAAACTAGTGCACATAATGTTTTAAAAAAGAATTTAAATGTTTTATTACCAAGGGTTTTGTACAGTATTTATCAAATATCAGACAATTGAGAAGATTAATGGCTGATTAATGTTAACTGTTGAAATGTACCCAAACTGCGAACTCCCGCCGTTTATAAATCTGCGCGGTTCCTCCCGGAGGGAATGATCTGAAATGTCCCCCCCTCACCCACCCCCCTCCTCCCTTCCCCCCTCCCCCTCACCCACCCCCCTCCCCCCCCCACCCTCCACCCTCCCCCCCCACTCCGCCCTACCCCCACTTCCATCTCCCTCCCCCTTCACCCACCCCCTCCCCACCCCCTCACCGTCCACCCTGCCCCCCCACTCCGCCCTACCCCCACCTTATCTCCCTCACCACCACCACCCCACATCCCCTCCCCCCCTCACCCCCTCACCCTCCCCCCCACCCTCCCCCCTCCGCCCTACCTCCACCTCCATCTCCCCTCACCCTCCACCCCCCACATCCCCTCCTCACTCCCTCCCTCACCCCCCCCCCGCCCTACCCCCACCCCCCTCACCCCCCCTACCCCCACCGCTCACCCCATCCCCCCACACCCCCTACCCCACACAGAGCTGTGCTTTGAAAAATCGAGACCTTTCAACTTCATTCTGAGAGCTTTGAACGGCCTTTAAGCGGCAGCTTTGACAGTTTCTGTGTTTGAAACAATTCTCCTTTTTCATGATCAGATTTTCTGTAAATCGTGGAGACAATTGGGTCATTTTTATTCTAAAATTTACCGTGGGTTTGGACAGCCGATGTACATAGTTTACTAAATACTTTTCTGCACAGGCCGACTCTGCAAGTCCGTTAAAATAATAAATTTTACAAAAAACGTTGTATATAATTTGTATTTCTACTTTTCCTGATTTATTTGATAAATGTGCTTCTGAACATTATTCTTCAACCAGAAAAACAGCAGCCGGAAGCCGGTTGTGGATTTAATTCCCCCGACAATAGGCAACAAAACGGACTGCTCGGCTCTGGGAAAGTTTGTACAGAGTCCCTAATCCGGTGAATGATTAGAATTGAAACGACATGCCTGATCTGGAAATAGTTTGAATGACTAAAGAGCTTGTATAAATCCACACCGTCACGCTTCACTAACACATCACTTACATCTGGAGAATTTAGCAGAGAAACTCGTTACTGTGGGTCTAACACAGACAACAAGCTGGTTCACAGCACAGATTCCGCAGCAGCCTGTTGGTTAGATTTTATTCTCGACAGGAACCGCTTGATTCTTTCTACCTGTTTTCACTTTAAATGATCACAATTTAAACATGTAACTGTGTGAGCTGCTCCAGATTGGCTTTCTCTCCGAGATCTCCCTCAAATACACCAAGTCAAAGCCTTATTTTTGAATCCATGAATAGAGGAATTCCGCTCCCCGTTCAGAATTACCGGCCGCTGTGGCGTTTTGTTGGCAGTTTCGGGCAGGCGAGTGGATCAGAAATAAATGTTTCATTCATCACCTCGGTAAATTTCACCGTATCTGCAAAACCTAAGATGATATAAATGGGTGGGAGAATGCGACCTGGACAAGTGGATCAGTTTTTACTGAAAGAGGAAGGCGCTGCCTTCTTACCGCTCCGGGCGTCTCTTTTGTGCCTTTTGAGGATTTGCCAACGGCGGCGAAGATGCCCCGTTCCCGCACCAACCACCCGTCTCCTTTCGGGAACATATCCATTCAAATATTGTTCCAACACCAATAATAGCAACCATTTATTAAACTTCCCACAACGAAAGTATAATATGTGGGTTAAATTATACAAAGTTTGAAATAGACTAAGTTATTGATCTGATTCTGACAGTTTAGTCAGACCACACAACAAATCTTTATTACAACTTCTTGTCAAACCGCAGATACATATTGTGAAAAACTGTATACCATCATATACTATATATTGTATAGCATCATATACTATATATCATATGCCATCATATATTATATACCATTATATGCTATATATTATATACTATATATTATGTACCAGCATATACTATATATTATATCCTATCATATACTATATGTTATATACCGGCATATACTATATATTATGTATGAGCACATACTTCACCTTGTATACCATCATACACGATATGTTATCTACCGACATATACGATATATTATGTATCAGCATATGCATTATATTATATACCATCATACACTATATACATTATACCGGCATAGACTATATATTATGTATCAGCATATACTTTACATTATATACCATCGTACACTTTATATTATGTACCAGCATGCACTATATATTATATACAATCATATACTATAGCATATGCGGGAAATGAAGAGTGCCAGCAGACATTGGAAGGATTGTTTTAGCTTGAAGCCCCGCGGCGCCCTGTTTTCAGTCAATTCTCTCCCTCAATCAGCTTGTGTTTGGCTGAGCTTCTGGGCAGTTCCCGTTTAACCGGCACATTTACATCAAAAAGCGCCCCATTTGCAGGTAAAGCCGCGGGCTGCAGAAACCATGGGCATCTGCCGCATTTCAACCCGGACCGTTTGCCATTCATATCTTAAAAGTTCAGATTTTTCGAATGACTGATAATCGTGAAACAAGTGTGCAAATAAAGCGTGTTTGCAGGCTGATTGTGAAACACCTTCCTTAAATAGGCGAGTCTGATTCGAAACTAAATCCGAGCAGAGCTTCGAGCGGCGATGTTTCCGCGGGTTTGACAAAACCCTGTTTGATATTTTCCTTCAGAGATGAGCTCTGACTTTGAGGGGGTTAACTCAATGTGGAATTCACGTTAAATAGAGCCTCAGGATCTCGCCCCTTATTGCGTTGTGGTTTCAGACAAATCAAACCCTAGCCAAAATTCATCCTCCTGGTCACACAGGAGTTTGATCGTTTCTCTTCATTCCTCGCACGGTGTTTAGTCCAATTTATGAACCTTGAAAATAGATAAAAGTTTATTGTTTCAATGTATTATTATATAACACGTATTTTAATGAATATTTCCAAATGCTGCAATCACTGGTCCCAGAGATAAGGCACATTAAAGGCGCTTCCCTCTGGTTCTAATCCACAGAGTTTTGTGAAGGTGTGTGTGGGGAGTGTGGGATGCACGCAAACCGTTTCACTAAAATTCGATTATTGCATTTTTGTGAGGGCTTTGCTTTGTTCAGTGTGACTCTGAAATGATTTATTTACAGCTGATTTTTTTTCCGGGGCGGCAGTATTAATGCGTCGTAGGTGGAAAATGCAAACTGCGATTAAACTTTAAAGAGGATTCTA
>NC_052159.1:160843772-160845508 GCF_902713615.1 Scyliorhinus canicula
GAGTGAACAGAGTGTAGGAAGGAGAAAGAGATGAAACAGAGTGTAGGAAGGAGAGAGAGTGAACAGAGTGGAGGAAGAGAAGAGTGAAACAGAGTTGAGGATGGAACGAGAGTGGAACAGTTTGAGATGGAGAACGGAGTGAAACAGAGTGGAGGAAGGAGAAAGGGAGTGAAACAGAGTGGAGGAAGGAGAAAGGGAGTGAAACAGAGTGGAGGAAGGAGAAAGGGAGTGAAACAGAGTGGAGGAAGGAGAAAGGGAGTGAAACAGAGTGGAGGAAGGAGAAAGGGAGTGAAACAGAGTGGAGGAAGGAGAAAGGGAGTGAAACAGAGTGGAGGAAGGAGAAAGGGAGTGAAACAGAGTGGAGGAAGGAGAAAGGGAGTGAAACAGAGTGGAGGAAGGAGAAAGGGAGTGAAACAGAGTGGAGGAAGGAGAAAGGGAGTGAAACAGAGTGGAGGAAGGAGAAAGGGAGTGAAACAGAGTGGAGGAAGGAGAAAGGGAGTGAAACAGAGTGGAGGAAGGAGAAAGGGAGTGAAACAGAGTGGAGGAAGGAGAAAGGGAGTGAAACAGAGTGGAGGAAGGAGAAAGGGAGTGAAACAGAGTGGAGGAAGGAGAAAGGGAGTGAAACAGAGTGGAGGAAGGAGAAAGGGAGTGAAACAGAGTGGAGGAAGGAGAAAGGGAGTGAAACAGAGTGGAGGAAGGAGAAAGGGAGTGAAACAGAGTGGAGGAAGGAGAAAGGGAGTGAAACAGAGTGGAGGAAGGAGAAAGGGAGTGAAACAGAGTGGAGGAAGGAGAAAGGGAGTGAAACAGAGTGGAGGAAGGAGAAAGGGAGTGAAACAGAGTGGAGGAAGGAGAAAGGGAGTGAAACAGAGTGGAGGAGGAGAAAGGGAGTGAAACAGAGTGGAGGAAGGAGAAAGGGAGTGAAACAGAGTGGAGGAAGGAGAAAGGGAGTGAAACAGAGTGGAGGAAGGAGAAAGGGAGTGAAACAGAGTGGAGGAAGGAGAAAGGGAGTGAAACAGAGTGGAGGAAGGAGAAAGGGAGTGAAACAGAGTGGAGGGAAGGAGAAAGGGAGTGAAACAGAGTGGAGGAAGGAGAAAGGGAGTGAAACAGAGTGGAGGAAGGAGAAAGGGAGTGAAACAGAGTGAGGAAGGAGAAAGGGAGTGAAACAGAGTGGAGGAAGGAGAAAGGGAGTGAAACAGAGTGGAGGAAGGAGAAAGGGAGTGAAACAGAGTGGAGGAAGGAGAAAGGGAGTGAAACAGAGTGGAGGAAGGAGAAAGGGAGTGAAACAGAGTGGAGGAAGGAGAAAGGGAGTGAAACAGAGTGGAGGAAGGAGAAAGGGAGTGAAACAGAGTGGAGGAAGGAGAAAGGGAGTGAAACAGAGTGGAGGAAGGAGAAAGGGAGTGAAACAGAGTGGAGGAAGGAGAAAGGGAGTGAAACAGAGTGGAGGAAGGAGAAAGGGAGTGAAACAGAGTGGAGGAAGGAGAAAGGGAGTGAAACAGAGTGGAGGAAGGAGAAAGGGAGTGAAACAGAGTGGAGGAAGGAGAAAGGGAGTGAAACAGAGTGGAGGAAGGAGAAAGGGAGTGAAACAGAGTGGAGGAAGGAGAAAGGGAGTGAAACAGAGTGGAGGAAGGAGAAAGGGAGTGAAACAGAGTGGAGGAAGGAGAAAGGGAGTGAAACAGAGTGGAGGAAGGAGAAAGGGAGTGAAACAGAGTGGAGGAAGGAGAAAGGGAGTGAAACAG